>NW_020213664.1:0-3265 GCF_003070985.1 Temnothorax curvispinosus | reverse complement strand
CGGGCGTCGCTTTACGACGGTCGCCCTGAATCTGGATTCCGCTCAGAATTGAGCGAGAAGCGTGGATACCGCGAGTCGTAAATTCGCGGGAGGAAGGAGGATGAAAGCACTCGGAACACAGATTGCACAAAGAAATATATAGTCTTTATTTCAAGAACGAAAAAGACGCGAGGGGGAACAACGGATCGTGCGCCGCGGATTCGGAAATCTTCTGAGTCGTTCGTACTTTTCTGCCAGATATCGCGAACGGAAATCTTGTCTCAGCTTCTCGCATCGAAGCCTCTCGCGTAGCGGAGATCTTGTACGCGGCGAACGGAAATCTTGAACGCGCGGCAGAAGAACGATCGCGAGCGGAGCACGACCGGAAGTTTTCGGACCCCTCGCTAAGTAGCACACTTAAATGTATAAGGAACTTTGATCCGCACTTTAAGACGAAACGAGCGAGTAGCGATTCACGCAGCGATTTAAGAGGGAGAGAGCCGTGCTGTCTTTAGACAAGGATTGATACGCTACGATTTTTGGTTATTGGTTCTAGCTCACGACTTTAGGCTAGGAATCCTCAGCAACGACTGACTGTCGAGGCGAGCGAATTCGTCGTTTACTCACGAGGGTTGTTTTTCAGGAACGAACGCGCGATGAGAGCTGAATCGCGATTCGTCCGTATGGTCACATCACGCGTCAACACAGCCGTTTCCGTGCTCCGACAAATAAGGGAGCACTCTCGTAACGCGTGATCGCGATCGATGGGCTTCGAGGGCGCGGGGATCGCGGGGAACGTATATTTCGCACAAGTTCAACAGGGCTTGAACAACATAAACATCGGTATTTCTCGATGTTAAATATAATAACGTTTTCGAGCCGATGTTTCGCGTAGGAAAGTTCGACGGATCTCGAACATACCGCCCGCCTCGGAACGATAGTTTCGAAATAATGCGTGATAATAGAAAAACACAAAACATCAGCGCGAGAAGTTTACAGAGACATACAGAAAATTAAGGGGGCAACGCCGCCCGCCGTGGAATAACATAGACGAATTGCTTAAACTATAGCTTAGAATATAATACTTAGATCTAACGCGCGTCTCGCATTGACGCAAGAAGTATGATCAATTGCTCGGTAATGTGTCGGACTAATTGCCATCGCGACAAACGATTCTCGTTTAGATCGAGCAAAGATCGAGCAAGGTTCTCTGCGGAAGCTCCTCGATTTCCCAGAATCGGCGGAGTTCTTTCTCCAGCGAGAGCAAATATGATGCGTTGCGATTCGAGGAACTTTCGATGAGGCTTGTTCAGGAAACGCGGCTGAACTGACGGGTCCGGAGATGACCCATCCGAATATAGAATTTTGCGCGATAGGTTGCCCGATCCTCCCCTTACGCACGCCGTCGAGAATAATCTCATTATAGAGATCCGCTCCAATAATGAGACTGATGGGATCGCGACTCGTCGGATCCGCGTCGGCTAACGGTAAGTCGGAGAGATATGAAATGGACGAAATATCCGCGTTGCGTTTCGGAATGTAAGAGGTTACGGACGGGAGAATGAGCGCCGTGGTTGAGAGGGACGGGACGAGAGACGCGCGCGGCGAAATGAATATGCGCGTCGCGTTTTGAAATGTCCCGGCGTTAATTCCGCCGACGGCGGAAATCGAGATCGGCATGCGAATCCGTTTGACTCGCAAGGTTTGCGCCAAGTTCTCCGAGATGAACGTCATCTCGGAGCCTTGGTCGAGTAACGCTCGGACGACGGCGGTACGGCCGGACGAACTGCGGACCGTGATCCACGCTGTCGCCAATAGAATCGGCGAACGATTTTTCGCAGCAGCGAAAAGAGAGTTGACCTCCGATTTCGAGTCAGAGGCCTGAGGCGACGAGCAGTTAATCGCCGCATTGTCCTTTGAGGACGAACTGTCGCTAGAAACAGCGCCTGTGGCACTGAAGCCAGAATCCGAGTCAGTATGCAGCAGAGAGTGATGCCTTCTATGACATACGCGACAAGAATATTTACTTTTGCAATCCTGCACGGAGTGTTTGGTACTTAAGCAATTAAAACACCTTTTGTGTTGTTTAATGATCTCTCGACGCTGACTCGCATTCTTGCTTATAAACGATGGACACAGATTTATGAAGTGCGACGCTTTACATAAAGGACACGGAGTCGAGTCGTTGGCGGAGGCGGTCGCAACGTGCACTCGCGAAGAGTTCGCAGATTTCGACGCGGTTTTGCTTGAGGAACCGATCGCACAGTCTTCGAGCGCGCGGGTACGAGATTTGAGAAACCGACAAAGGTCGTCGTATGATTGCAGATCATCGGTATCGCTCGATTTTACATTCCACGCTTTACGCGTTATCGGATCTAATTTATGTACGATGAGGTGAACGAGAACATCGTTCCACAATTCATCAGGTCGGCGCTTTAGATTTTTAAGAGAAGCTACCGCGGTACTGACTTTATCGTACAATGTCTGTAAATCCGAAGCAGACTCGCGCGTGATTTTCGGTAACTCAATTAAAGTAGAAAGAGGCACATTAAGAGACCTTCGTTTGCTCTCGTACCGCGCAATGAGAGCTTGCCATGCAATGGCGAAATTATCCGCGGTAATCGAGATATTTGCGATGCACTCGGCCGCGCGACCTTTCAAACATGAAACGAGAAAATGCATGCGCGCGAAATCATCGAGATCTTTGTTATTCTTAATTAATGCGGTGAATCTATCGCGAAACGTCTCCCAGTCGTCGTGTTCGCCATCGAACGGAGGCAATTTAACCGGAGGCAGATGTGAGAGAGAGAGCGCCGGTACCGTTAAGTTCGCTCGCGAACTCGAGAAAATAGGGTTCGGACTCACGACCGGCTCCAATTCCTCCAGGCACTCCGTCATGTAGTCGAGGGCGTGTTGATAGGCTGCGAGAGTCGTGTCGAAGGCGTTGTCCTGGAAGTAGCTCAGGGTTGCTCGGCTCGATTCAGGAATCCGATGCAGGAGATCTGCGTGGCCGTCGAAGAACGGAGCCCAGAGCTCCTTTAGAGATTGAATGCGGGAACGCACCTTCGCCGGGGTTAAGTTCCCCTTCCCGATTTTCTTGAAATTATCGAGATAACGCTCGATCGAACGTTGAAGCTGCAACTGTTTCCCGAGATGCTCGGACATGGTGACGAATATGCACACTTGTCACACACTCGACCCTCCACACGCTTCTATCCGGCTCGAAGGACCAAAATGTTCGGGCGTCGCTTTACGACGGTCGCCCTGAATCTGGATTCCGCTCAGA
>NW_020213663.1:0-18515 GCF_003070985.1 Temnothorax curvispinosus | reverse complement strand
GTGGATAAACGATCCCTGGTGTCCCGCCGTAAAAAGAGGGCACAACAAAATGGTGGCAGCGTGAGGGATCCAGTGGCAGGAAGACGGGAACGGCAGCTGAAACAGAAAAATAAGTGAATCAGTGAGGCAGTGCAACATCCTCAACGGAGACACAGGCAGCCAGATTCAAAAACAGCAGACAACACGGTAGCGGCCGACGAGGGACAAGCGAGCAGCGTAACCCGAGAAGGCGCCGACCTACCTCAACGGAGGCTCACCGACAGATAAGGCGGCACGAGCACCGACCAGCAACATGCGACTAGCGACCGTAATGTAAGTCGATTAAGCAAATTATGTAAAGCGCAATCACCGTAGATGTCGGAAAACGAAAATCCACCTGCGGAACTAAACCAATCGTGGCTCCATAGCGAGACGTCACGACGAGCGCGTAGAAATAGACCGTTAAGCCCCGTGCAAACGACCGAAGAAGGCGTAAGCGACAATCGCGAAACCGTGCGTAGAAATTTAGACGCGTACTACTCAAGCGAAAGCGAATCAGAATCGGAACTACATCAGAACAGCGTAATCGAACGCGAACAAACCGACGATTCCGTTATAATTTTAGACGCGAGAGTAATAGGGCAAAATAACTGCCCCGACGAAAATAGACTCCACCCCTCACACGCGCACGTACAATCAGAAGACGCGAACAGTACGACCAGTAGGCGTACCCACAGACGAGAGTTTTCATTGACCTCGTACGATAGTAGCGTATTTGACCCGCAAGAATATTATTCTGCTCCGAGACACGCGAACGTGATCGAGATGGCGGAAGCAACAAATAGCAACCACGACGCGAATAACGTAAATGACAACGCGCCGATAACCCCAGAGGAAATAGACGAAGAAATAAACCGTCTTAATCGAGTGCTATCACAAAGAGGCACCCCGGCGAATCACCGTAACCGGATACCCGCACGGGCCGAACCGCCGCGAGACGATAGAGATTCCATTCTCGACGAGATATTAAACGGAATCCGCAACTTACAAAATCGCGTAAATCAACTAGAAACGGCGAATCCTGAACGCCGCGAATTTCACGAGAGACGCGAGCCAAGTAACCTCCCGTTCGAAGTAATGTACGGAAGAACGTCATATGATATTCGGAACCAAGCGGAGCGCGCAATCGGATATCTACGTTTAAAAGAGGCACGAGACATGATACCTGAGTTCGACGGAACCTCGAGTAAATTACAAGAATTCTTAAGCGCCGCGTCATATGCAATGAAAAACATAAATCCTATGGAAGAAGGAACGCTATTAGAAGCAGTGCTATGCATAAAGCTAAAAGGAAGAGCGATGATAGACTTTCAAACGCGAGAGATAAGAGATTTCGCACAACTGAAGAAAGAATTAGAAGTTTGCTATTTGAGCCGCAAAAGCACAACACACTTACAACTAGAGTTTAATACACTCAAGCAAAAACCCGGAGAAAATGCAAGAGCATTCGGATTAAGAGCCGATAAGCTAGCGATGGAGCTATACGACTCCATGATAGAGGGAAGAAATCACACCATAGAAAGCAAGCGAACTATATTAGAAACGATTCAACAACAGGCATTACAGAATTTTCAATTAGGATTGAGAGACGAGATCAAGTTACTTGTCCGAGCTCAGCATTTCGCAACATTGCAAGAAGCGATTGCCGGAGCGAGCGCCGAGGAAAAAGTAAACGGGCCGAGTGGAATTCCGCCGCGTCCCAAAAATAATTATGCGTACTCGCCGCAACCGCGCAATAACCGATCGATAGTACAATGCCAAAAATGTGGAAAATACGGACACCTCGGAAGAGAATGTCGTACCAATAGATATGCGAACCGTTTCTCCTTACCGAAACCCGATAGGACACCCCGCGTAAACGCGATAGATAAAGTCTGCAATTACTGCAAGAAGGCAGGACACATGCGCGAAGAATGTTGGTTGTTAAATGGTCGACCAAATAAAGAAAGGACGAACCACAACAAACCTAATAATCCGCGAGGACAAAATAAAAATTTTCACCCGAAAACGAATGGCCCGAGAAAAAAGGACAGTAATTCAGCCGCGAATAGCGATGAGGAAGATAAAGAGGACACAAAGCAGCGCCGACCGGCGTTAGAGTATCAGATGTCACACCTGACGAACAAGCCGCGAGAGCATGCAGGACTGGACTTAATCACTCTGCCCATGCGAGAAGCGAAGCGCGAAAAAATAAATTTACTGTTCGATACCGGAGCGGCCGTATCAATAATAAAAGTAAAACATTTGAAAGGCGAAACAATGATAGAAGAGGATAAAATGGCCCTTACAGGAGTAACAGGTCATAAAGCCCATACGATTGGAAAATTTACAGCAACTATTGACTTGAAAGATAGAAAGATCAAGCACACGATATATGTCGTCAAGGATGATTTTCCGATTGAATACGACGGAATACTAGGCGTAGATTTTATAAAGAAACATCGAGCGTCATATAGTTACGAGTCGAGCGCAATACGCATAGGGAATAGCACATTAAAATTATACCTGTATAAGAAAATGGTTTTGAAACCGCGAAGCGAGACAATAGTACAAGTCGCGACCGATAAAAATTCACTAGGAATAATACAGGCAGAAGAGACAATGCCAGGAGTGTTCATAGGAAACTGCCTAGTGATGCCAGAAAACTTTCTATGTCCGGCAAGCATACTAAATACGACGGAGAAGACAGTCGAAATGCTAATGCCGCAAGTAACATTAGAAGAGTTAGAGCAAGAAGAAGCAAAAGAGATAGAAATAAACCAAGTAGACAAGGCAGAAGAAACAATGCCGCGTAGCGAAAAAGTCGAAAAATTGATACGCACGCAACACTTAAACGAAGAAGAAAAGAAAACCATTATGGAAATTTGCAGAGATTACAGCGATGTATTGCATGTGGAAGGAGAACCACTGACATGCACTGATATCGTAGCGCATAAGATTACCACGAAGGCGGGCAGCGTACCGGTCAACGTCCGACCGTACCGTTTACCAGAAAAGCACAAGGAAGAAGTAAATAGACAAGTGAAAGAGATGTTGAAAAACGGAATTATTAGACCCAGCACGAGCCTGTGGAATGCGCCGTTGCTAGTAGTACCAAAGAAAAGAGACGCATCAGGAAAATTAAAACTGAGAGTGGTAATAGATTTTCGGTTTGTGAACGACCTAACGGAGGGAGATTCCTTCCCATTGCCAAACATAACCGATATCCTAGACCAACTGGGAAAAGCAAAATATTTTACCACGCTAGACCTCGCCTCGGGATATCATCAAATCCCGATGGAAGAAGAAGATAAAGAAAAAACAGCGTTCTCGACACAATACGGACATTACGAGTATAATCGAATGCCTTTTGGATTGAAAAATGCCCCAGCGACATTTCAACGAGCAATAATAGCCGTTTTAGCAGGACTAGTAGGATTACAATGCTTAGTCTATCTAGACGATATAATAGTATACGGAGCAAGTTTACAAGAGCACAATAAGAGATTAATTGAAGTGCTAAAAAGACTGAGAAAATATAATTTGAAATTACAGCCCGATAAATGCGAATTCCTTCGGAAAGAAGTGACGTATCTCGGACATGTAATAACAGAAAGCGGAATCTTGCCAGACCCTTCAAAATTAGAAGCAGTAAAAAGCTTCCCGAGACCAACAAAGGTAAAGGACATCCAGGCTTTCGTAGGATTAGCCGGATATTATCGAAGGTTTATTAAAGATTTTTCAGCAATCGCCAAACCACTCACAAAAATGACCAGAAAAGATATCAAATTCGAGTGGAACGCAGAACAACAAAACGCATTTGAAATACTTAAGGAAAAACTAACTACAGCACCGGTATTAAAATACCCGGACTTCTCCCAAGAATTTGTAGTAACGACCGACGCGTCAGATTACGCAATAGGAGCCATACTGTCACAGGGAAAGATAGGTCAAGATCAACCCGTGGCGTATGCGAGCAGAGTACTATCTAAAGCCGAGCAAAATTATAATACTACCGAGAAAGAATTACTAGCGATAGTATGGGCGGTGAAACACTTCCGACCATACGTTTATGGAACAAAATTTACCGTAGTAACAGACCATAAATCATTGGTTTGGCTATTTAACGTAAAGGACCCCGGTTCACGATTAATCCGATGGAGATTGAAATTAGAAGAATACGATTACACTATCGTACACAAGGCCGGTCAACAGAATAGAAACGCAGATGCGCTGAGTCGACATGTTCCGACAGATATCAACAAGATAGAGAAGGAAGAGAATAACGAAGAGGAGAGCGAAAGAAAATACACAGAAGAAGAGAAGCAACGTATATTATACGAATACCATGATGCACCTGTAGGAGGACATCAGGGTGTGGAACGCACCATAAACCGAATAAGGTTGACGCATAATTGGAGAGGATTAACTCGAGACGTCGAAGATTACAACAAATGCGAACTATGTCAGAAGAACAAGTTATCGCGAAAAAATAAAGCACCCTTAGTAATAACAGACACCGCGGACAAACCGTTCGAAAAATGTGCTCTAGATATAGTAGGACCACTGACGGTGACCGAAAACGGAAATAAATATATCCTCACGTTTCAGGATAATTTATCGAAATTCAGTAAGGCGATACCAGTACCTAATCAAGAAGCGAATACAATCGCGAAAGAATTTGTCACAAAGATTATCTTTGAATACGGTATCCCCGACAAAATACTGACGGATAGAGGAACGAATTTCCTTAGCGAGATATTTAAAAGCACGTGTAAATTATTGAAAATAGAAAAAATTCAAACAACGGCCTACCATCCCGAGAGTAATGGAGCATTGGAACGCTCTCATAGAACATTAGCCGAATACTTGCGACATTATATTAACGCGGACCAGACAGACTGGGACGAATGGACGCCATACGCAATGTTCGCGTATAACACGACGCCACACACAGCGACCGGGTTTACACCCTTTGAATTAGTATACGGGCACCGAGCGACACTACCGACGGCACTGTCGCAACCACCGAAACCAACGTATACTTATGACGATTACGCGCAAGAGCTAAAAAAAAAATTAAGAGCGACACAACGAGTTGCAAAGGAACATTTGCGAAACGAAAAATCTAAGGCCAAGGAGACGTATGATAAGAAAACAAAAGAAATCAATTTCCGAGTGGGAGACAAAGTTCTCCTGCACGACGAAACGGTGCATAGAGGGAGATCGAAAAAATTAGAATCCCCGTGGATAGGACCGTACGAAGTAATTGAAAAACACTCAGACGTAAATTATACGATCAAAAAGGGACGGAAAACCACGCGAGTACACGTAAACCGATTAAAGCCCTTTATAGAACAGTAAAAACAGCGTAGAAGAACAAAAACAAGCAATAGGAAGTAGGCAATAGAAAATAGGCGATAGTAAAAACTAACGAAAATTAGACAATAAGTACTTACCGAACATCAAACACGTCGCACCACACGACGTCCGGTGGCCACATCCAATGTGATCTCCAGGGGGTAGAGGAGACGCATCTAGGAGGAATCCGGGGGCGTTAGCAACGCTTCTGCGTAGGTGGGAGGGGGCGACGTCGGCCCCAAACCCAAATTCGCCGCCATCCGCGCACTAAGCGCGGCACCCTCACTTACGGCACCCGCACGGGCAGCGCGGAGCCAATACGTGCGCCAGCATGCGTCGCACGTCGTCGGGACAAAAAATCGGTTACAAAGACGGCACCGCATTTCACAATTAGCGCAACGAAAAGTACTCTCTCTGAATCACGTCGCAAGAGCAACTAAACGCGCGAGGAGAGAAAAAACGCAAGGAGAAGGCATTATCAAGCCAAGGTAAAAATTCGAAGAAAGGTAACATGAGTCCTTATCTTACTGGACGCTGATCGTCGTCCAGCACTTCGCGAAAAAAGCGAAACCTGAGACAGCACCATCGTACGAGATACGACAATTCAGCAGCGAGCCGGGAATATACTTTGAGAGAACCGGACAATTGCAACAGGTAGAAGCTACTTGGAAACTAGCGATTAAAATCGACGTAGCAGCCCTAGGAAACCGATATCACCAACTTCAGGAATTTCTACAGCAAGCCGAAGAAGTATGCGAAATGATAATCGCAAAGGACACGCAGCAGACGTGCAAAAACATTCTCCATATAATAGAGAAAAATAACAAAAAATTAACGCAATTATTAACGCGATTACAGACTATATATAAAACAACTAATAATAAGCGAGGGTTAATAGACGCGATCGGCACGATCAGCAAAACGCTGTTCGGCACTATGGATGCCGACGACGCAAAACACATACAGGAGCAGCTTGAACTGATACAAAATCAGCAACAGACTCTACGGCACACCGCTAAAAGTCAATTAAAGGTAATGAATGCCACGATAGGCCACATGGAGGCCTTAGAAAAATCGTTATACCACAACGAACAACTGATGGCGAACGTCACGAGACGGATACAGCTGGAAACAGCACTGTACGCCAAAAGAGAAGAAATAGACGAACAGCTTTTAATACTAACCACAATCACAGAGGATCTAATGGAAGACGTGAAGGACACCATAGACTACCTCACATATTCGCGGGAAGGAGTAATACTCACCCGCCTATTGCCAATAGAAGAAATAATAACCGAACTACAAGAAGCAACGTCACAATTGACGCAGGGATCCCACTTTCCGTTTAAAACTAGAGTAGAAAATTGGAACGAGATACAAAACTATGTAGAAATTAGCGCATATTACGATAAACCGAACATTTATACGATAATCAAATTTCCCGTGGTAGCATACCCCGTGTATGACATAATAAGAACGACACCATTACCTGTCCCTAACCATGCAAATATTTTCACATTCCTAAGAATTACTCACAACATATTAGCCATAGACAAAGAGAATCATAATTACATAACGCTAGAGGAACGCGATTTAAACGACTGTAAACGAAACGGAGCAGATTACGTATGTGACCGAAACTGCCCGATATATTTTGTGGGGACCAACGCACCCTGCGAAGTGCAAGTTTATGTGGGGACGCCGGGATATGTAAACGCCTGCGAGAGGCGGCAAATGGTGTCAGACGTAACCTTGTGGGTAGCGTTGAGCGAACCACAGGCGTGGTTGTTCTCAGCGCCGAGAAAACAAAAGATAGCGATCCAATGTAACGATCAGGCGGAACAAAAGGTAGAAATCGAACGAACAGGAAAACTAAGTATAAACGAAAATTGTAAACTAACCACACCCGACATTATTATAAAAACAAAAAGACAAACGACTATGAGACAAATAGAAATGCACCTAGCAGATTTTAACCTAACGCTAACAAACACAAATAAAAATATTAACGAACAAGCGAAAAAAAAAATTAGATTAGAACCTGTAATCAGGAATCCGAACGAATTAATGGAGTTAAGTCTAGAAATAAGCGATATAAATAAAGAATTGGAAAAATCCCAAGACACCCTAATAAAAAATCCCTATGTCATATATCCCGTAGGATCAACACTTACGTTAATAATTATATTAAGCATAGTAGGAATAATCACCTATGTAATAAAAAGACATAAAAAACGAGCGAGCGCCCGACCGCACGTACGGGGCGACTCAGCGATACTATACTAGAAAAGAAGAAGAATGTAACCTCAGAAACAAAAATAATAAAGAAAATAAACCACCCTAATAGAAATAGAAATAGGATAAGCAGCGAAAAATTGTAACGAAAACTACCGACCGTAGTTTCCTTCTCTCAAAGGGGGAGGGATGTTGCGGCCCCAATCAAAATGTAATAATAAAATAATTATATTATAGTATAAAATAATAATATTAAGAAAGACCGAGAATAACAATAGGGAACGCGACCGCGAAAGCCCGAGAGAATTACGCAACGCCGAATCAGCAAAAGATGAGTTGCGCGATCGGCCCAGATACGATCGAGCAACTCAGCGATATCGAAGGACAAGACGAGGATTGAAAAGGAAGCGACAACAGGAGAGGAGAGGGCAATTGGAGTCTCAAAGCGACGGGCGTTTCACGCGAGTAATCATTGTACGCAAAGTGGATTAATTAAAGTTGTCATTTATTGCAAAGTGTTGTTAATAAATCCCGCCTCCTCCGTGGATAAACGATCCCTGGTGTCCCGCCGTAAAAAGAGGGCACAACAAAGTCTACTGTCATAACGTGTTCACATACAGAGGTCATTTTAAAATTTACAGTCTCAGATCTAAAATGACCTACCCATTCGTGGACGGAACAAAAGCCATTCAGTCCTAAAGATATTCGTAGAAAAAGTTTATTATTATAGAAATGAGGAAGAAGGAAAAAGAAAGCTGAAGAAGGAAACAATTCAAGTTATTAACATACGTTTTTTGATATTACATCGTCCATTACTCAATATATTGGCCAGGGATGCTGCCACAGAAGGTTTTTCAGTTAACATCAAAGCGATTTTCATTTTGACGCGATATTTCCTTCATATGACATTACAATTGATTTATTCTTCTGTCATGTGGCACCGATTCCCAATACTTTGACGAGTTCGACACGGCCAAGATTAAAGGCTTGGGCACATTCATCTCCGAATTGTGAGAGGCAAAAGGACTCACGCAAATCAAACATTCCGAATCGTGAAGAGCTAAGAAAATAATGAATATGCAATAAGCAGTATATATGAAATAGAGATAAAAAAGACTGAAGAATATAATAAAATTAGAAAAAATTGCCAATATAATAAAAAAGTTTGCAAATTATAAATTTACATATTGCTTTCTCACAATTTTAAAGTGTACAAATTAAAAATTTGCACATTGCTTCATCATTTTATTTTACTCATAAAGCTTCCTTTATGAAAAAGTCAAATTAATAAATATTAATAATTATGTATCAAATAAAATATAAGCTTCCTCAGTAGAAGAGCTTTATAAGTGAGTGAAATAAAATGATGATGCAATGTATAAATTTCTAATTTAAACATTTTAAAATGGTGAGAAAGCAATATGCAAATTTCTAATTTGTACACTTTTTTATATTAATAATAATAGCTAATTGTTTACCGAATATTAAACATGGATAAGTGATGTATTATGCGCATCATACGTGAAACAGAACACACTTATGGACATTTAACTATCATATGTACTCTGTTTCATAAATTAATATAAAATATGTAATATATATATAATAAGTCTTTATTTCACTCCCTTCCGGGTTGGAAAGGCGTTTTTTTTAGTAAAAACGTTCCCAAAAACCTTTACAATCTGCCATACACAATACTGACTCTATACATTTCAAACATTCCCAAAAACCTTTACATTCTGCCATACGCAATATTGATTCTAAACAATTCAAGCTTCAAGATGCCCCCCTTGTCTCGTTCCTTCCCCTTTTTCTTCCGGTCCTATTGTTTCCTGTGACTTTCTTTCTGTTCCTTCCTCTTTTTCTTTCCCGGTTTTCCTTTCGTGTTTTCCTCCTCGACTTCTTTCCTCTCATTCCTTCTGATCCGTTCTCTGCTTCTTTGGTTTCTTCCTTGTCGGTTTACATCCTCCTCCATCTCTCTCCCTTTTCGTCCCATTTTACCTCTTTCCCGTCAATCCACAGCCTTCTATTTGTTACTACAGCTGATCTTCCTATCGCTCTTTCCTCTCTTGCTTTAATTACCAATTTGTGTCTATACGCCCTCTCTTCCATTGTTAGTTCCTCATCTACACCTACTTCCCATCTTCTCCATATTTCGTCGCTTTTTTCAATTATTTCTTCCTTGTCCTCTTCTTCCTCCAGCTCCATAAACATCAATTCTTTTTTGTCCGTTCCCATTGCCTCTATTACTCCTCTTACCGGGATTATTCTTCCTGTTACTTTTTTCATTATAATCTCCACTATTTCTCTTCTTTCCCTTGGACTTTCTCCTCTTACTTTCCTCCATATTATTCTTCTTTTCTTCCTTTGCTTTTTCTCTCTATTTTCTTTTTCTTCTTTCTGCTTCTTCTCTCTTTCTTTCTTTTCTCTTCTTCTTCTTACATCCTCCTCCATGTCTTCTGCTGTTCGTCGTGCCTTTTCTTTCTCGCTTTTACTTTCTTCTTCTTTGCTTCTGACTTTTCTCTCGTTTTTGTCTCCTCTGGCCTCACTCCTTTCTTTATAGTCTCTTTCCTCTTCTCTTTTATTTAATTCATCATCACTCTTTCTGACCTCTTTTCTTTTTGCATCTTCCTTCCACTTCCTTTTCTCCTTTTCCCTTTCTTCTTCTTTCTCTATCTCTTTCCACCAGCTTTCTTTCCATACTCCCTCGTTCCATCCCTCGACGCCGCACTCTTCTTCCTCTTCTACTGCCTTCTTCCCCTTTACCGCTCCGTCGCTGCACTCCCTCGCCTCTTCCGTCTCTTCCTCCCATCGTTCACTGCTCTCATCCGAATCTCTTTCCTCTGTCTCTTCCTGCTCCTCGCTCTTTTCGATCTTCCTTTGTCGTTTCTCCAGCCCTTCCATTTGTCTTCTCATCTCTTTCATTTCTTTCTTCATTTCTCTGGTCTGCCTCTCTATCTTCTGTCCTACCTCCCTTATTTCCTTTATAACTTCTTTTATCCAGTCCTTTTCCTCCGCCCTTTGTTCGGTCCTCGTCATACTCTCCCTTCCTGTCACTATATTGAAAATTGTTAGTGCTTGTGATTGCCTCTCTATCTTTACCTGCCTCTGCTCTCTCTCTCCGCTTTCTCTTCTATTTTTATCTACATTACTCACTTACTTTCTATCCGTTTTTCTTTCGGGGCGTTCCTTTTTCTCACTCTACTTCTATTTTTACCTCTAACCTCTCGTTTATGTCTTTCTCGTCTTCCGCGCATTTCATCAGTACGCCAACTTTATCGCGTCTTCTTCAGGTCTGCCATCCCCGCCTGCTCCCATCGCCATCTCTCCTCCCGCCCTCGCTCTGCGCGTGTGCCTTCTCGACGTATTGCTCCTCTTCAGGCCTGCCAGCCCTGCCCGCTCCCAGCGCCGTCTCGTCTCTCTCCCCAGCCTCACTCCGCGCATGCGCTTGTCGCTCGCATCTGCACCGTTACCGCGCCTCGACGCCCCGCAGTAGTGCCAACCCGCTCTTTTGGAGGGGCCGGCACCCCGCGCCGTCTCGGCCGCAGTCGGTGTTTTCGCGTCTTGCGCCATCTCCTCTCACCGCTTCTGTCCTGCACTGCAGCCCTCCGATCGCTCCTTCTCCAGCGCGCCTGCGCAGCTCTCCGTCGCCATCATTCTCTTCCCCTCCTTCCGCTTCCCTCTTCGGTCCTAACCTGTACGTCTATTCTTTTTTGTGTTCTCTCGTTCTTGCCTCACTGCTTGTTAGGCACGTTCCCTTCAATTTCTCTTCTTCCTCTATGTTTCCTCCGTCGATCCCATCGCTCCTCTGAGGTTCTTCTTCCTTTTCTTTTCCTTTTACTCCGGATTCCCTGCGCTTCCTTCCCTGAGCCGTCTATTCGCTCCTACCGTCCGGGAGCATCCCAATCTAATATAAAATATGTATTTAATATAAACATTAATTTGTGAAATGCTCAATATTCTTGAAACGATAATAATTTTTATTATTACCTCTCCATATATCTTAAATGTACATGAATTTTCTTCGAACTCTATATTTGTAATATCATCAACTTTCTACGCTTGTTGAATATTTGTATTATAAGCAATAACTAGTCCCATTTGATCTTGAACATTAAATTCATCGATATATCTAAAATAAGAAAAATTTTACATTGCACATCTCTTTACACAATCTTGTTCAAGATAAAGTTTCTCTCTCTCTCTCTCTCTCTCTCTCACCCCATAATACATATATATATATATATATGGAGTTAAAACCATAGTGGTGTAAGTCACCTTTTTTAACCTATTGAGTTAAGTTTATAGATGCAATCTACACACGCAGATATGTTGAAAGAAAAAAAAAGAAGTAATAAAAAAATTGACTTACATCACTATAACTTTAACCCTCCGTATATGTTATCAATTATAACTGTATTTATATTTATGTTAAAAATATTTTTCGCATAATTTATCTCAAAAAGTATTACCTTTCCACGTATTCATTACTGTGTAAATCACATTCCTTCAACAACTTTATGAATTCCTCATCGAAACGTTCCACCAGTGTCAACACACAATCATCTATTTTATACAGCGTCATTTCAAACTTTTGCATTTCTTCCATTATTGTTTCGCTATTACCATAATACGCTCCAATATTCTGTAACAAAAATAATTATCTATTTCACACTTGCTTATTTTAAATCTTCTATTTTAGAGGACTTATAAATTTACATTACACATACGTACATACATATATCTATTTTATACACAAATACGTACTTCGACCAATACTCCGGCTTTATAGCATCAGAAACTTTTGGATTGTAATCAAATGTAAAAGACACAATGGAAAACTTAATCTTTATGATTATAACCGGGCCGAAAGTATGAACGTCGCCTATCAATTGTAGCTCGTGCAAAAGCTCTATTTGCTCGCGTTTGTCCGTACGTTTTTTACCACAAGCTGTAATTATCTCAGAAAGTTTCTTCAACACCGCACCAATATTAATTTCTACGTCCTTTACGAACATCTTCGGTTTCTTGGAGGGAATAGCCACGACACCCAGGATTTCCCACTTTCTTTTGCCATCATCTTCGTCACGTTTCTTTTCTCGTTCTTTTTCTTTGCGTTCTTTACATTGCTCCTTCCTCTTCACTTTATCCTCGTCCTCCTCCTGGGCTAAAGCCCTATGTAAAAAAAAAATTATGGTGTCATATAATATATTGTTAAATTTATTATTTTTTATTAAATGGAAAATAATTGTATTCAATTTTATAGATTGAAAGAACGTACTTCTTGATGAAACGCGAATATTTTGATATTTGCCTTCGTCATGTGTGCATGTGCGTCGTGTGATCGAGATGTAATAGCTCGAGTCGTGTCGCGAGGTTAATCGTCCTCCTCCTAGGCTCTTATGTAAAAAAAAAAATTATGGTGTCATAAAATATATCGTTAAATTTATTATTTTTTATTAAGTAAAAAATAATTTTACTCAATTTTATAGGTTGAGAGAACGTACTTTTTGATGAAACGCGAATATTTTGATAGTGGTCATCGTTACTTGTGCTCTCACTGTCTGAATCGCTGCTCCAGTCAGATTCGCTTTCACTGTCATCTTCGCCATCGATTGTAGTCTTCTGCAATGCAACAATGAACAGAAAGATTTATAAATAGTTATTTTGATCAAACTCCGGACACACACACACACACACACGCACACGCACACACACGCACACGCACACACACACACACACAACACACACACACACGCACGCACACGCTTATGTACATACACACACACACACTATCTGTCATATACTACGTTTACGCGAGCGTTACTTCTGTAACTTACATGATAATCCTCCACGTAAATAAGGATTTTGTAGTAACTGATAATAATTCATCCCGCGTAAACGAGTTAATTATTGTAAATTACTACAGAAGTAACGCCCGCCTAAACATAGTAACGATCACGACTGTCATTACCTATCTCCGGCGACCTGCTGATATTTCGCCTCTTGTGACACCCATAACTTCGTAGCACTTCGATTTTTGAGTAAAGACGCAACCGAAATTTGAAATTAAACAATTGTAATTAATAATGAGAGATCACGTCAATATTAACCTCACGACCACGGTCGTGAATACAGGTCTGGAAACTCTAGTAGTGGGGGGTGACTCGCTTAGTGAAGTCATTTTATGTAGTTGACACTATCACCGCCTGGAGCGCTGGAGGTTAGAGATTTTTTAAATAACGCAAATACATATTGAATATATTTTGACATAAACATATAACACGACATATGACGTATGTCATATGTTATAACATATTACATATTGACATATTAAATGTAACGAACGTAAGAATTAAGTTCTAGAAAGTGATTAATTGACAATGAAATTAACGAAATATTGTGTCGTGCCGAATTGCAAGACTGGGTGCAAAAATCTGAAAATAAATTGTTCAGTTTTCAAAGTCCCAAAACGTGACGAATTGCGTAAAAAATGGATATCCGCAATCCCTGGCATAAAGGACCTGAAACCCAATCAATTTGTATGTGAAAAACATTTTGATAAAGAATGCATAATAAGGAATTTTGTAATGCGCGATGCACAAGCAAATGTCCTAGCCGAGGTAAGCTCAGTTATAAAAAAAATATTTTGTCACATTAAAAGAAATTTTAATAATATATCCAGGGATCGGCAAAAAACTCCATTTTTTATTTGTTAATTATTGATATAAGTGAGCAATTTAATAAATGAGCAATTAGTCACAAAAAATTCAACATATATAACTTTAATTACTACATTTAAATGTGGTTAAAAAACTAATGTTATTAATGTTACATATATATATATATATATATATATATATATATATATACATATATAATATATAAATGTAGTAATTAAGTTATTTATGTTAAACCAGATAATTTTAAGTTAAATAATTTTTTAATAATTAATAATTTACCTGAAACTAATTATTCATTATTGAGAAAATTAGTAATTATTTTCCACTAATTATTAATTTTCTAATAATTTCTAGTAATTTATTTCGACAAACTATTAATTATTTTAATAATAAAAAATTTATGTCTACTAATTACCAATTTGTAAAAATAAATTAATTATAATTTTTTGTGACTAATTACTAATTTACTGTTTCTATAAACATTTAATTTGGTGTTATTATCTACTCATTTTGTGAATAATTAAAAAATGAAAAATGGTAATTTTTTTACCAATCCCTGAATATATCTATATGTTGACACTATAATTTGAGATAGGATATTTTATCCTTCACCTACCACGGCCGGGGTTCTTTGGCTGACAGGGCTCTAATAATTTATTCAATAAATGATAATAAATAATAATAAATAATAATAATAATAACGAATAACGCAAAACACAACAAACATTCAAATGAGACAAACAGAGGATACATACATCGACAATTAAACAAATGGCCAAGTTTTGGCGACTCTTCGAGGAGTAAATGAGTCAAGCGTTGACATCAGGGGAAATTTTACTTTTTCTGTCACAAATTCAAGTTCTTATGACTAGATTAAAAGCTAGATACAATAGTCCCAGTGGACCTCGATTTCTAGACTTTAAAAATTAGGTACTCAATTTGTAGTTGATTTTATTTAATTCATTCAGACTAAGTACCAGCGAACTCGATTATCTAAATCTGCTGTACCTACAATTTTCTATGAGTCTTCCTCGACTGTAACGGTTTCCAAGGATGAGAATTTGCAGGATAAAAAGTTATAAGTTGATGCTGCGAGTAATGGATTGCTTAACTCAGACGTGCATTGTACACTATCAAAATCCATCGATATCACATTGCCTGTTCCAGAATCTATTGATATGACAAGTAAATATTATCATGCTTTATTGTATTCCATGAATTCAAATAGCAATCCAGCAATTAATTCCTACTATATGCAGCCACTTCATGATGCTATTTTCGTAATAGTTATTATATTATACACTCTATTATAGCCGATGACATTCACGAGTTTTCGCTCTCTGATAGCGCGAATATGAATGCAGAAAATTCGAAGAGTGTAATTGATCATCAGCAAAGTCCTCAGTCTTCTGATGGATGCATAGGTACGACAATCTCGTTCCTAAAGAAATAAATAATTTCACTGAGAAAACATCGGACTCAGTTGACCTAAGGCTCGTAAAGACTATCAGCATGGCGTGTAAGTGTTGCTATTATTGTATCTATACTAACTATATAAAAATGAATAAAATAAAAATGTATTTAACGCGACAGAGTCTCGACATTAATATATAATATACGCTAGACAGAAATAAGTGGAGAAGTAAAAGGAGGGGTAAATAATAAATGGAGAGGTAAAAGTCATAGTGGTGTAAGTCAAATGTTTTGAAATGTTTTTTTTGCGTGCATATATGCAATCTATACAATATATAAATTGCATCTATGCACACAAAAAAATATTTTTAAAAATTTAACTTATACCACTGTGGTATAAGTTACCCCTCCAAATAAGCAAATAAAATAAATTTGTAACAATAGTTTAAATAAATAAATAAATAAATAAATAAATAAATAAATAAATAAATAAATTCATCAAACAATCAATAATGCATAAACATGAAATATGAATGGATATATATGTGGGAACGGGCCTCCTCACTCGAGAGGAGAATATTGGAGGATCGCCTAGGGATAATGGAAATAGAACCAGCAACAGCGGCGGAGAAAGTAGGCGCGTCATTAATCGTTTCTATATATATAAAGTTCCATTTTTTAGTAATCGTTTCTGTATCAATAAAGTTCCGTTTATAAATCTTTGCTTAAGAATGAGTTCATCCGATTAGTTTTTATACTGTCATCTACACGAATCCTAAATATGGCGCTGGTACGAACGTTTGCAGAGATTATAAGAATTAGGGCCCGAGCACTGTTTACGTCTTACTGTTTAAGTTTTTCTATGTGCCAAGGCCCTTAAGGCCTGACAATTGAATAATATCGTTACATATATTGTATTCTATATATTGTAGCGTACAAAGATTTGTCAATCACAATACCAAACTCGTGGGGTTTCACTGAATTATATAGAGGAACAAAACGGTGTTTGGTACTTTCACACGTACGGTTGATGACCAATAATGACACAGATGGTCCTATTGTAGACAAAAGTGTCATAATCGACGTAGATGGCATAATTGATTATAAGATTTATGGAAAATCGGTCGACATTCATGAAATTAAGATCTTGCAAAATATGAACGATGTAACGTCGCTCCCTGTTATTTTATCGAAATTCGAGCGCATGCGAGTTTGTCAAAGAGTTGGGCCAGTTGAAGAATGTTTTATTCAACGAGACATCGCGTATCGAACTTCTAGCAATGATTGGCATCATCGATTGTGAATTGACCACCAAGGGAAAAAGGTGCAAACATTGCAAAAGATTGAAAAGCACGTTGCTGCAAAAACAGGCACGTCTTAAAAAGCGTGATCAAGTGAAGAAAGTCGTGCGTCTCGCAAATTCAATTGATCAAAAAAAAATTAATGCCTTGAGAAAAAAATTGAGCCAAACGCGTCGATTAAAAAATCGATCAAAATATCGAATCACTGTGTTGCAAGATGAGTTAAACTCGAAGCAAAACGAGCTGGCAAATATTCAGGACGAAACGTTGGAGAAAAAAATTCTTTCTTTGAATATACCAACAACACAGCAAAATACGTTGAAAGAAATAATAACTTCAGCGAAAACACAAAAGAGAGGTCATCGATATTCAGAAGAATGGATAATGCTCTGTATGTTAATGAACATACGTTCACATGGATATTACGAATTTTTACGAAAAAACAATGTTATCTCATTACCGTGTACCCGAACTATTCGAAATTATTTTACAATGATTAACACAAAATGTGGTTTTGATAGTAATTTTTTCAAACTGCTAAAAAAAAGTTTTGCTTTCAAAAAACCGATGCAACGCCACGGAATATTATTGCTCGATGAAATCAATTTCCGTATGCTCGAAAAACCTTACCTATACAGGATTAGTTGATTTTGGTGACGATGGACCCCAAGCAACGAGTATAGAAGATCAAGCGACTCACGGACTTGTGTTAATGTTTCAACCACTCGCAGACACCTACACACAGCCAATAGCAGTCTTTGCATCAAAAAATCCCGTGAAGGGCGACGAACTAGCAAAACTAGCCATTAAAGCAATCGTTTTGTTGGAGGAATCTGGGGCCATAGTGCATGGAATTGTTTCCGATGGAGCTGCGACAAATACGAAGATGGGAAAAATTCTGGGCATAAAAAGCTCAATCAATGAGACTCAGACATGGTTTACTCATCCCTCGGATAATGATCGCCGCGTGTTTATATTCTCTGATGTTCCTCATCTTGTGAAGAATATCAGAAATCGTTTATACAACAAAAAAATACTAAGAGTATGTATATAAATTTATATTAATACATTGATAGAATTCTTACTACTATACGTCTCGTTTGGCACGTATATTTTATTGTAGATAAACGCAAGGGATAATCCGATCAAGTGGGAATATTTTAAAACTCTACACAAATTGGACAGTAACCAATTAAGAAACGCTCGAGCATGTCCTCGGCTGACTTTAAGACACGTAGAATTGGATAACACTGCTAAAATGCGTGTTAAGCTCGCAACACAGGTGCAAATGATACGATTTGAATAATTTATGTATTCGAATAATTTATTGGTATACATTTTTAAAATGATTTTTTATCAGATATTCAGCAATTCAGTGGCGAATGGGCTTCAGTTCTACGTATCTCAAAAGTGTCAAGGATTAGAAGGCTGTGAAGCGACTATTGAGTTTTGCAAGCGAGTGAACGACATGTTCGACGCTCTAAATCGGAAAGTTCCGAACCAA
>NW_020213662.1:0-1356 GCF_003070985.1 Temnothorax curvispinosus | reverse complement strand
ATTACATAAAATTATATATAATTTTATATAATAATATATAATTCTTTGAAAGTAAACCTTAATATAAAGTTATATATAATTATATAAAATTATATAAAAATTTGTAGAATTATATATTTTTATATATAATCAGATAAAATTATATCGTGCCAATTTTTATATATAATTATATATAATCATTTATATATAATTATATATGATTATATATAATTTTTTTTCCTGGGAAGTTATAAAAATATGTTTTTTTTATTATTATTTTATTATTTTCTATATTTTGAAATTATTAGTTTACAACGCTTTGTTTATTTAATTAGTAAATTTAATTGTCTTGGAATGAATACATACTTGTATTTTTGGGAAATTTGCTAATATGTAGACAATAAAATTCATCGTAATACTGATTGTGTCACTCGCCTATATACAGAAATATTTATTTTAATATTTATTTATTTATAATTATTATAAAATGTTGCACGTACCGCTAATAACATTGTTATTACATTATCGCGAATATCCTCTTGCGTGAAATTTTCTTCACAGGATGCGTCCATCAAGATATCAAATAACTTTTTATCTATATTATTTAACGAAAAGTTTAAATATAAATTAAAATGTTAATTATTTATTTAATCTTATGCCAGTATACAGTAAACTTCAAAGTTAAATTGTATATTCTCTCTACATAAAAATTGAAAGTAAATTTAGGAAAAGACAATTTCCTAGAAATGTGTGTGTGTGTGTGTGTGTGTGTGTGTGTGTGCGTATGTATATATATATATAATAAAAATCGATATTTTAATATTGTTTCTACAGCTTTGAACCATTTATTTTATTGCCTGTAAAATATTGATGTACTTACGAGTTTGATTATTTTCCTTGGTTGTATTCAAATTATTTAACTTATGTGTGTGCTGTTGTATCATCTGTATAATAATAGATTATGTAATAAACAAAATAATCCAGGATATCAACAAATATAATTATCATATACCTCATCAGTAAGAGAATGCACCAAATTTGTATCTTTTTTCTGTTTGTGTCCCAAAGCAGTGAGATTAAATATAACATCAGAAAATAATAATATATTCCTTACTCTACATAAAAGAATATTTTTTGACCTGAAACATCGTTTTTTAATAAAACAATGTGAAACTTTGCATAATTATATATGTAGAGTGGTAAGTCCTCTAATAACAAAATAATTTTTTGTTTGGGCTATAAAGCAATTTTAGGAGTGAAAACATTCTCTAAAAAAATTGATTTTTACATTTCTAAGCAAATATTGAAATGCGAGAAGAGATATGAAAAAATAATCCTATCTTAAAATTGCCGTGTTAAGTCGATAGTCGAATTTAT
>NW_020213661.1:0-1279 GCF_003070985.1 Temnothorax curvispinosus | reverse complement strand
TGGCAATCCCGTTTTAATTCTTTTCAATCTTTTTTCGTTTGCTGGGACGATTTCTCAATATTTATTATATTGTTATCTACATTCAGTCTCGTGTGATATAGATTTTCTATAATTCTAAGTTGTACTTTTCAGTTAAAAGTCTGATAAATCTTGGAGAAATTATCCTCCATCTACTAACTAGTAATACTATTTAAATGGTTAATAATAGAACTAATAATTTGTTTCTTGTTCGTTATTCGCTTTTTGTCTCCTCGCGATTCTGATAATAATGAAACTATATATGTATCACCCTTGGTTTTAAAATCGTGAACTAAGTTATCATATGTGATTCCCGAAGCTGCTAATTTTTTCATCATGTAATCCGTAATAACACCTTTCATAGCCGAAAAAGTTTCAGTTTTAGAATTTATTTCCCTATCATTAATGGATTTATTAATTGCAGTTGCATAAATGCATGCACAAGAAAATAAACTTTCAACATCTAACAACTGACGTACCAATTTTTCTAATACGATAACATCAAACGTAGCTTCATGGAAGTTCATTTCGAATGAATCATTTTTTAAAAAGTCTTCTGCCAATTTTGCGAGAGTGAACATACCTGGACCTTTACGGTCTGACAATTTTTTTCTGAATAATTTTAAACTATCGCTAAAGCCATAAATAATTTTTTTGAACTCGTCAACCAATGAATACTTTTTTATTTCTCTGACTAGGAAAGTTATATCAAATATTGCATTATGCGCAATCAACAATGAACCTTTGGTGAATTTAGATAAGAATTCATAAAACGCTTGTAAAGCTTCACGCATACTCACAGTGAGTAATTTCTCACCATTCAAAAATAGCTCTCCATCAATATTTTCTAGACCATTCACTTGACTAGCTTCATTGTCGATCGTTTGTGTTGGTTCAATGTAAATGGAAAAAATGTTCTCATCAACTTTTGCTGCTATTTGCAATACATCTGCATCTTTTCGACGACCAGATGTTTCAAGATCAAAACAAACCAATTTACAATTTTCTACAGATAAAATTGTTGATTCTTCTATGCACTTCATATTATCAACACTGTCAAACGAAATGTTGCTTTGATAAGTAATACCTTCGCGATTTTCCAACGTTTTTCTCAAATTTTCTCTTTCAATTTTAAGTTGTGCTCTACGCATCTTAGCCTCTATGCTCTGGGATAACGTGGATTTTTTTACCCTTTTTTGATCCAGTTTCTCGCAAAAAAGTTTGGTATTCTCACTAACAGGAGTTCCTAACTTACGTTTAA
>NW_020213660.1:38553-40781 GCF_003070985.1 Temnothorax curvispinosus | reverse complement strand
TCCCTCACGGGATGAAGCAAGCTACGGCGCGGCAATCAATCGAGATAACCAATCGGCATCGCGGAAAAGAGGCTTCAATTTTTCGATACAAACGAAATTCATTCAGTTAACACGCCTTTTTTAAAAGTGGAACCATTAATTGAAGGTTAACCATTACCCATACGGCACAGATTGTTGCAGAAAGCTTCCAGAAGGGTTTCAAAAACATTTCAACCTTTCACATTTCATGTGCAACATCTTTGAAAGAATTCTGCAATATGTCATATAAAATGTTGCAATAGAAATGTTTTCGAAACCTTTCACATGAAAACAATTTTTCAAAACTTTTAGTTGAGTTATCTCTGAATCGTTTCACATAAAATAATTTTATGAATCTTTCAGGTGAGCTGTTTCTAAAACCTTTCTCACGCAATAAAGTTAAAAACTTTTAATTAAGTTATTTTGGAAACATTTCATAAAATATAATTTTGCAAACCTTTCAATTGAGTTTTCAATGAAACTTTATACACGTATAGAAGTAAATAGACAAATTTAGAAATGTTTAATTGCAGCCCTAAAACAGTTCTAAGAGATGTAACCACACCCTTCATATGTAGGACTTTTTGCTTTTCTCAGATATTAATTATTAATATTATATTATATTATGTAATAATATACGAATCTTTTATATTAATATTCATAATACATTAATTGTTGTTGTGTTGTTTTTAATATTTGCCAGTTAATAAATAATTTCAAATTTTTGAACACTAAAGATGCTTATATACAATACAAGCTAAAAGGAATTAAACATCAGAACCAGAGGATCGTCACTAACCCGTTCAATCATGGAAGTCAAGCAACGTTGAGTGCCGGTTACTACTTAGATGGGTGACCGCCCGAATAAAAAAAATACGGCAATATATTTCGGAAATCTTTCGACACACTTTTAGAAAGGTTTCAAGTGTAAGAATCGCAGACATTTTGCTATTCCAGAGTTGTCTCGGAGATGTTGCAGATACATTTTGAAATATTTATGACATGTTTCAACTCCATCAGATGAAACATTTTTTAAATATCTCTGAAAGGTTCCTGCCCTTACGAAAAAAACACCCAAGATTTTGGTGTTTACACTCAACTTTGGGTGTTTACACCCCATTTTCGGTGTCAACGCCTAAATTTTCAGTGTTAACACCGACATTTGAATGTCGACACCCAAATTTTGGTGTCGACATTCAAAGTTTCGGTGTCGACACTCAACTTTTGGTGTCGACACCCAAATTTTAGTACTGAAACCCAAAGTTTCGGTGTCGACACTCAACTTTTGGTGTTGACACCCAAATTTTGGTGTCGACACCCAAAGTTGAGTGTCGACACCAAAACTTTGGGTGGAAGTTTCGGTGTCGACACTCAACTTTGGGTGTCGACAATCGGGTTTCAGTGTTGACACCCAATTATAAAACAAAAGATAAAAATTATAAAATGCAAGGTTAAAGCTTTAACTTATTATGAGGCCACATTATACATATATCTAACTTTGAATTATACATATATATATATATATATATACACACACACCCAAGTACCAGATAATATTTTTTAAATGTTTTTTTTTTAATATTTATTTTTTATTAATTATACATTGTACAATTCATTGTAAAAAAAAATATTTTTTTAACATTTATTGAATATTTATTTCACATTAATTATTTGTTTGAACTAATGATTTAAACGCTCGACAGCACACGGATGTGCTTTTGCTTTGGTGTGCGTTGGCAGCATGTGGAGGGGATGCGCTGCTAGCGCATGCGCAGGGGCCATATTCTGTTCGTCGTTAGTACCGTTAACGGCGTCGGCCTGGTCGGCCATGTTGGCGCAGCTTCTATACGATACGAGAAACCTGCGCAACGACGCTTAATCCAACCGACAGTTATCGGTAAGTAGGAACGGAATACAGGCCCAGTGCATCTCCCGATCTCCTCCACATGCCGCCAACACACACCACAAAGCGAAGGCATATTCGGTGTCGCACATATGTATGTATCTGGTATATTTATAGTCAAAGTCGGTAAATGGACGCGGCGTCAGAGTCGCATGATCGCCATGTTTACTCAGTGACGAGTATGTATGGTTTATCTATATCTATGTATAATTCGAAGTTATATGTATAATGTGACCTCATAATAAGTCAAAGTTTTAACCTTGCATTTTATAATTTATATATACATATATATATATATATATATATA
>NW_020213660.1:35543-38543 GCF_003070985.1 Temnothorax curvispinosus | reverse complement strand
AGCCTACTCAAACCACGACGTCGGCAGCGGAGAATCTTCCTGAAGAGAAAGCGAAATCTCACGCTTTCGTCATCACTGATCCTGTAGATGTCTCTGTTGTGGATTTGCTTCTCGATCGCTTTTTGTCGTTGGACAAACTCATAAGAGTACTCGCGTATTGTCTACGTTTCGTCAACCGACTCGAGTCGAACCCTCACAATAGAACGCTCGTGATAGATCAGATCGAATTCCACTCGACATTACTATTTCTTGTCAAATTCGTACAATCCTATTGTTTTGCAGAACACATCAATAGATTGAAACGCAATCAGAGTTGCTCCAAACCTCTGCAGAAACTCGCCCCCTTCTTGGATCTCCGCGGAGTCCTCAGGGTGGGCGGTAGATTAACGCATTCCGCAATATCATATGAAGCCAAGCACCCAGCATTATTACCTAACAATCACCGGCTCACGGAACTTATAATCGAGCGCTACTCATCGCTTACATCTGCATCCGAGCCGTCGAGCGTCACATTATCTCTTGTTGCAGAACTTTTGGGTTCTTGGGGCTCATCAGGCTATTAAACGTGTCTGTCGCGTTGCTATCAGTGTTTCCGGGCGAATCCACGTACGGTACAACCTCCCATGGCGGCCGTATACGTCAGGCTAAGCCCTTTTCGATCGCTGGAGTCGACTATGCTGGGCCATTCTTGGTCTACAATCGTCGTTCTCGCGGAGCAACTCCGTTCAAGGCCTACGTGTGCCTCTTTGTTTGCTTCGCAACGAAGGCAGTTCACTTGAAACTTGCCTGCTCCTTATTTACTGAATCGTTTTTGGCAGCTCCGACGCGCTTCATTGCTAGGCGCGGCCGCTGCTCGCGGATATATAGCGACTGCGGCACCAATTTTGTTGGAGCTTAACGAGAACTTGTTAATTACATGTAAGCCGCCTCAGAGCGGGAACAAAGTCAGTAGTCGTTTAATCCTCCCTCTGCGCCACACTTCGGTGGCCTTTGGGAAGCGGGGGTCAAGTCAATAAAGACCCATCTAAAGCGCGTAGTGGGAGGGCGGATCCTTACCGTAGAGGAATTCAGCACTCTCATAACACAGATAGAAGCTATCCTGAATTCCTCCAGGCCCTTATGCTCTACTAGCTCCGATCCTAGCGACCTCGGGGTGTTCTCTCCAGGGCACTTTCTCACCTCGGAACCCCTCGTAGCTGTTCCGTATCCTGCGACCTGAATCCGGTGCCGATAAGCCGGCTTGATCGATGGCAACTGGTTCAGCGCATGTACCAGCAGTTTTGGAGGCGTTGGGCAGGACGAGTATTTACACACTCTCCAACAGCGTCCAAAATGGTTGAGATCCTCGCCTACCGTGCAAAAGGACTCGTTGGTCCTATTGAAAAATGAAAACGCCCCTCCCGTACAGTGGAAACGAGGACGAATCGTAGCGCTACACCCGGGTCGTGACGGGGTCTCGCGGGTCGCCACGGTGAGGACAGCGGATGGCTCTCTCACCCGTCCTCTGGTGAAACTGTGTTTTTTGCCCATGGACAATTCACCAGAGGAGTCCAATCAATAGTAAAAATACAACACGTTGTATTTTTAGGTAGGCGGCAATGTTCGGCGCTCGTCTCAATGTAAATAGTAGTTGTTAGTAGTTATTAGCTTAGTCACATTTGTTTTATATATTGTTAGAACTTTAGCTTTAGGATATTCACGGTGATTCGCGCGAAATGTCGGCAGATCGCGACTAACTCGCATATCGATATTTCCGCGACTCACTTAATCGGTGCTCCCCGCGTTCGCCATCAAGGATGCCAGACTCGCGGTTTTTGCCAGCCACAGCCAGCCAGTGGTGGGGATGGCCAGAGATGCCAACTTTACGTTTCAGCAACGCAGCCGAGCGCTTCGGCTGGCTTCGGCCAGCTTCGAGCGTCAGCAGTAGAAGAGGATAGACAGATCTGCTGTCTTCTTCTTCTCTCTCGGCTATTGGCTATGCGATTTCGGATCTCGTGAATGCCGAGTTGACGAGGCGACCAGACGACGCGTGACATTATATCGGCGCGCGACATTAATTATCGATGTATTTTCCTACATATTAATAAATATAAAAAATTATTATATACATTGTTTTACATGTTAATACATTAGTAAAATTTGAATTAAAATATAAAAATCGACTCTTGGCCAAAATGTACGTTTTTTTATATAAAAAGAATCTATTTAACAATCTCTATTTAAAGAATTAATTTCAGCACAATGATATTATTAAGCACTAAAAAAAATTATAGTTTATACTGTTCTTCTTTCTGTCTTTGAGTTTATTTTCTATTAAATGTATAACGCACATATTGTTGCTCAACGGAAACCGCGAGAAAGTGGTGGTCTCTTCCGCCAAGAGGGAAATGTAAAAATAATTTTTTACATTTTCCTGGGTGTGTGTGTGTGTGTGTGTGTGTGTGTGTGTGTGTGTGTGTGTGTACACTACACATGCATTTATGTTCCACAAGCAATCGAGATGTCTATTACGGAAAGATTTCTTACGCTTCTAATTTTTAAGCGTGATGTTCATTACGGACATTATTTATTACACGCTTATAGTCTTTAAGCATATAATGTCAACTACGGACAAGATGTTTTACACGCTTATCATTTTGAAGCGTGATGTCTTTTATAAACAAAACTAGCTTTTGATTCCGCGCGAAGCGGGGCGTATCTCATTCCCTTTTCTTTTTGATATCCCTTTACCAGTTATCGCCCAAATCAATCACTTTTACATTTTGTATCTGTAATTTTTAATCAATTTTATTTATATAAAAAATTAGGATATTAAAATGGTGGACTTCCACACCACCCACGTTTCCTGTTTTTTGATGTAGAACTACGTCTTTGTCGACACTAAAGGGGGGGGGGAGTAAATCCAGGAGCACAAATGACTTTTATGGGCGCAGGAGCAGCCGATTTTTAAAAGCGCAAAGCAGCCGAATTTGAAAGGCGCAGAGCAGCCAATTTTTATAA
>NW_020213660.1:1665-20543 GCF_003070985.1 Temnothorax curvispinosus | reverse complement strand
ATTTGTGTTTCCTTTTTGTAGATGTCTGCACTATTTCTACACGAACAAGAAATTGGAAGCCCACACCGTGGACTGCCGAGAGGTAAACAACTTCGCTATCAGACTACCGAGCGAAAACAACAAGTGGCTCAGCTTCAAGAACCACAGCAGGAAAGAGCGATTTTTCTTCGTGGTGTACGCCGATCTGAAGTGCGTGCTGCAGAAGACAACCGGAGACGGAACACGCGTCATACGCTTATCAACATCATCGGGTATGTAGTATAGCATACTACGTACAGTGCTCATACGACGAAACGTTATCGACGTATCGATTTCGTCGCGATAATGACTGCGTCGTGTGGTTCGCCGAGGAACTCACAGGATTGGCGCATCGCGTAAAGAACATCTTGTCCGACATTGTATGTATGGTAGACCTAACGCGAGACGAGTGGGAGACATTTCACAGCGCGGTGCAATGTCACATTTGTGAAAAACCGTTCGCGCCGGATGATAATCGTGTACGCGATCATTGCCACCTGACCGGACGTTACAGAGGTCCAACACATTCGACGTGCAATCTGAATTATAAGGATTCTCACTTCATCCCAGTAATATTCCACAATCTATCGGGCTATGACGCACATTTCATTATCAAGGAGATAGCTGCCGCGTTTGAAGGCTCGATCAGTGTACTGCCTATAACAAAGGAAAAGTACATCTCATTCACTAAACACGTGAAGACATCGCGGAAAGATCAGATTTGCGAAGCGATATAAAATTAAGATTCATCGACTCGTACAAATTTCTGAGCGCGAGTCTCGCAAAATTGGCATTCTTCCTCGATAAGGATAAATTGAAAATTATACGTTCCAAATTTTCCGCGTTATCCGTCGACGATTTCGAATTATTGACGCGAAAAGGTGTCTTTCCATACGAATACGTGGACAGCGTTGAAAAGCTGGAGGATACGTGTTTACCGCCGCGCAATTCATTTTACAGTTCCTTGACCGGTGACACCGTATCCGAGGGCGATTACGCGCACGCCGCGAATGTATGGCAGCGATTCTCCGTTTGAACCCTAGGCGAATACAGCGATCTATACCTGAAAACCGATGTCTTGCTGTTGACCGACGTATTTGAAAATTTCCGCGACAGCTGCGTCGCGGAAATCGTTTCCTCGAAACCGTCGTCGTACCTAATGTATTTCGATGTCAACTTGTACGGCTGGGCGATGTGTAAGCCACTGCCCTACGCGGAGTTTCGATGGGTCGAATACGCGTCTTTCGACTTTAACGCGATCGCTTTGGATTCGCCTACAGGCTATATTCTCGAGGTCGATCTCAAGTATCCGCAGGATAAACACGACGCGCACATTGACCTACCGTTCTGTCCGATGCGCGATAAACCGCCCGGCAAACGGCAGGACAAACTTCTCGCCACGCTGCACGATAAGAAGCGTTATGTCATCCATTATCGCAATCTGCAGCAGTGCACGCGTCACGGCCTTCGCGTCACAAAAATACATCGCGTATTGCAATTCGCTCAATCTGAGTGGCTTCGCTCTTACATCAAACTCAATACAAAATTCAGGACATTGGCCAAAAATGAGTTTAAAAAAACTTTATATAAATTAACGCGGTTTTTAGGAAAACGATGGAGAATGTACGAAACCACGTCGATGTAAAATTAGTGACGAAGTGGGACAGACGATACGACGCAGAGGTAATGATCGCGCGACCGAATTTCCACAGCAGGAGCGTGTTTTCGGAAAATCTGGTAGCCGTCGAACTGCGTAAACTCGAGGTGAAATTCGACAAACCGATCTACGTCGGCATGTGCATCCTCGACTTGTCGAAGGTGTGCCTATACGAATTTCACCACGAATACATGTCTCCCCTGTACCGCGACTTGTGTAGAATCATGTATACCGACACAGACAGTTTGATTTATCATATCGAGTGCGACGACGCGTACGAGAACATAAACATGATATAGTCAGGTTCGACACGAGTGACTACGCGGTAGATAACGCTTATGGTATGCCTCTCGTCAATAAAAAAGTGCCGGGCCCGATGAAGAACGAAAACAACGGTGCCATTATGACCAAATTCGTTGGACTTAGGGCGAAAATGTACGCCTTGCGAGTCGATAGTAAGAAAAACACTAAAAAAGCGAAAGGTGTCAAAAGCAACGTTATCGCGCGCACCATCACATTCGACGACTACACGCGGTGTCTGAACGATGAGATCGAAATGACTCGACCGCAGTCGTGTATAAGATCGAAAAAACACGAAGTGTACACTATCAGCGAGACGAAAATCGCTCTGAGTCCGTACGACGATAAGCGATATATCGTGCCGGATTCGACCGATACGTTGCCGTGGGGACATTACCGAATATAACGTATGTAATGTATGCAATATATGTAATATAATATATGTACATATGTATATATGTATGTAATGTATGTAGTAGTATAACATATAAATGTATGTATGTAACGTAATATTATGTAGTAGTAGTATAACATATGTGTATATATGTATGTATGTTGTAATGTAACGTATGTACCTATATTAATGGAAGGCCCTTACGGAAAAAACACCCAATTTTCGGGTGTATGAGTGTAACCCCCAAATAAAGTACTCTCTAATGAGGAAATTTACCCGACATAAAAAAAATTATATTTATTTTGAAAACTATTTTTTAACTAAATTTGTTTCTTAAGAGATGCAACCTATGATTATAAATATTTTCTCGTACTTGAAAAACACACTTACCTTGATGGGATTCGAACTCGAGACCTCGGGACCTCTGGATCGTAAGCCAACCGTCTTACGTGGTAGACTACTTCTTAATTTAATGTAAGTGTTATATATAGTCTACATGTGTCATCACAACCAGCGCAAATATATAATTTTTCAAAAATTCTTAAGAAATAAATTTAGTTTAAAAAGAGTAATAAAATTTCGAATCGAATATACGAATATAATTTTTTCTTAATGTCGGATGAATGTCAGAAACCAGTGCCGGCTCATTACAAAATAGGCCTATTAAGCCAACGTTGCGCCGCGCGATCGAATAATGACAGTCTTGATGTGTGTATTAACTGTACGAAATTTTACACACTTATATGTATATATAGAAACTTTTATTCCATAAAGCACATGCACATTATTTCGATTAGGACCTGATTATATTACCCTACCAATATTTCATTAAAGTAAGAATACGTGTCCTGGGGGTCGATTCTGTATTTTAAGACAAGGTGAAAATTACAAAAGTGAAGAAATTCACTAGAGAATCTACAATTTTATTTGTCGAAATCTAGTAAATCTGTTCACTTTTGTAATTTTCACCTCGTCTCAAAATACAGAATCGACCTCCTGATCGGGGCCTGCTTATGTATCCCCAAGTTTTGTGGATACAAAATTCGAGTGTCGATACCGAAACTTTGGTGTTTCGGTGTCGACACTCAACTTTTGGTGTCGACACTCAAATTTTGGGTGTTGACACCAAAAGTTCAGTGTCGACACCGAAAATAGAGTGTAAACACCCAAAGTTGAGTGTAATCACCAAAATCTTGAGTGTTTTTTTCGTAAGGGGGATATTAATAAAGATATCGTACATATATTTAGTATTTAATATTTTTTATTATATACTTTATATGTAATACATATTTCAAAACACTTTATATGTATCATTTTTATATTAAGAATAAAATACAGTTTAAATAACATTGTCCTTGTGTATCCAAGAGTTGTGCAATCCATCGAATTTCAGCCATTTTACGTAAACCTCGTCGCCCCTCCTGCGCAGTACTTTCTCTACGAGATACATGTCCGGATAAGTCGCGCGATGCAACTCGTGCTCGTAGAACGCGACGGATTTTCCATAATAGTCCTCGAGTAGGTATTAGGTTACGGGATTGGTATGCTGCACTTTAACGATCTTAAACACCTCGATGGTCCAATCCTTCTCGAAAATTGTCTTGTATTTGCTGACGCGTACCGAGTCGCCCGTTTTAAACTTTGCCGGACCCGCGATCTTTATCGCGCTGAACACCGTAACCAAGAGTCTTTCGGCGATCGCGGGAGTAACGTCGACGGGTCGCATGCCGATCGTTCGATGCTTGCGCGCGTTGTAATCCGACACGAGTCGCGGCAAGGCGTCGACCCACTTGTAATTTCCATTGAACGTAAACATCTTCCACATATTGTTTTTTAACGTGCGATTGAATCGCTCGACGACTGATGCCTTCATCACCGAATACGTGGAATAATGATTGATGTCGTGTTTTCTCACGAGACGTTGCACGTCGGTGTTGTAAAATTCCTTCCCCATGTCGGTTTGTAGATTACTAGGGCACCTCCCGCTATCTCGAATTATCTCAGCGATAGCATCAGCTGTCTTGCTGCCGCCTTTACCCTTGAGCGGCACGGTCCACACGTACTTGCTCAACACATCGATGACGGTGAGTATGTAGTGGTACCCTCCGTTGAAACGCGAGTACTGGCGCATCTCGACAATATCAGCTTGCCACAGATCATCGTACCCTCGCACTATGACGTGTCTGCGGGGAAAATTTCTTCTCGCTGGTGCGCGCAATTCGTCCACCAACCGTCGCTTTTCGATATTTTTATCCACATCGGTCGATTTTAACGGTCTCATGTTCGGTTAGCGTTTTGTTGGCTGTTCGTCGTCGTTCTTCAGCTGTACGTAGCCGTTTTTGTTTATGTTTCTGCGTCGATCGTAGCTGTTTCTAAACCGCTCAGAAACGATTTCGAGCCGTTCCTGAACCGTTCGACAGCCGTTCGACAACCGTTCTCAAACCGTTCGTTGTCGTTCGTCGTCGTCGTTAAGGCCCGGTCTACAATGAGTGTCGGAAGTCGGAGTCGTAAGAAATTGACCAATCACAATCTATTATTCTCCTTGCGGTCAAAGAATAATAAACTGTGATTGGTCAATTTCTAACGACTCCGACTTCCGACATCCATTGTAGACAATTAACCGTTGCCTCTCCTCACTCGTCGCCGTTCGATAGTCGTTTCTGCTGAACCGTTTCTTCATCGTTCATTAGCCGTTTCCAATCTAACGATATTCGCACGTCGAAGCTTGTTCACCGCAGCCTGTAACGCTCGCACGTCCTTCTCGAACGCGGTAAGTTTCTCGTCTGACTCTTTCCGTTGATCTGTCAAACTTTTAACGCACTGATCAATGTATAGTTTGTTAACCGCGTTACCGTCAGTTTCAGGTTGCGCTACGCGACGAATTTTGCGCAACCTTTCGTCAAAGTCCGTGGCGGTGCGACACAGAGCGTTGTCGCGCACGAAATTTCTCACTAATCCGCTCCACCGCTGGTACGAAATGGCATTCGTCGCGTCTTCGCTCTGCTCGAACAATCCAAATTTATTGATCGGCATTTTGACGCCGATTGAACGGATCGCTGTCGCGCCGTTTAATTTATAATAAGCCCAGCCTCGCGAAGTTTCTCGATGATCGACGTGATCTCGTTGTCGTGGGCATTGTTGCCAGCTTGACGCGAAGCGTCGAGCAATCGCAGACGATCCACTAGCTCGTTGGGGTCGTCCCAGTGCACGTAGTCGATTTTAATGTCGGTCAGCGTCATCGCGCGAGGCGCAAATAATACCTTTCCGGATGTTTTTTTCTTGAATTCGGTCGATATCAACGGTGAAATTACATATTGATACTTGTATCCCACGTTGCCCTTTATTCGCTCGCGAGGATCGTGCTTGAATTTATGAGCACTCGTTTGTCAACAGTATGCAGCTGTACTTTTGCTTATCGTCCTCCGTGTAGAGCTTGTCATCGGGTATTTTCTTGGGTAAATGTTTAGTATAACGCTCTCCCCTTCGATTTTCTTAAAACTTTGTAAAATTGTTTATTTCTATGTGTAAAAAACATTCTGAGAAGGAAAATCGTCGCTCAGGTCTCGTTTTTTAAATATTTAATTTTAAAGTTTTGATGTCGGTAAGGTAGGAAACTTTATTTCGTCATGGGACTAGCGACTGTTGCGCATCCCTAGCGGCCCCGAACAGAACTCTTCAAGTCGTGTATAAACACAGTCGCTACCTATGACAATTTGTTACTATTACTCATTAACGGTGCCATTTAGGTTAAGATTGTGAAATACTGTACGTGGCCAAAATTGATAAATTGTGATTTCTGTTAAAGCAGGGCACACGCACACGCACGCACGCGCACACACCACACACACGCACGCACACGCGCACACACACACATACACACGTGTGTATGCCCTGCTTTATAGAAGTTGTGATTTTCGTTAAAGCAGGGCACACACACAGACGTGTGTATGTCCTGCTTTATAGAAGTTGTGATTTTCGTTAAAACAGGGCACACACACAGACGTGTGTATGTCCTGCTTTATAGAAGTTGTGATTTTCGTTAAAGCAGGGCACACACACACGTGTGTATGCTCTGCTTTATAGAAGTTGTGATTTTTGTTAAAGCAGGGCACACACACAGACGTGTGTAGGTCCTGCTTTATAGAAGTTGTGATTTTCGTTAAAGCAGGGTACACACACACGTGTGTATGCTCTGCTTTATAGAAGTTGTGATTTTCGTTAAAGCAGGGCACACACACACGTGTGTATGCTCTGCTTTATAGAAGTTGTGATTTTTGTTAAAGCAGATATTTTGCATTTAATTAGCAGGCAGTTGTTACGTGACCTTCTTCACTTCTATTTTGCTGCACCGTTAATGATGTTCAATTATTCAATTGAGCAAATTAATAAAAATCCCTGGCTTGGTATTCAAGACGTAGGTGGTGATGCTAATTTGTGGCCAAAATTTATACGCAAAATGTTTTGGGAGAAACGATTGACAGATCATAATCGTATGATTATAGTTAATTTTGCATATTTAAATGCTTTTCGGAAGACTTTTTACACAAAATATTATCTTTCACTTTAAAAGAAGCCTATACAAAAAATCGAAAACGTGAGATAAAAGATAGATTTTCGTATTTAAATCATGAGGTAATTTTATTAATCTTAATTAACAAATTAATTAAATTATATTTATTAAATATTTTTCAAAATTTTTAGGAATTTGGCCATGAACGACGTAGCCGTGTTTACAGCTATAATGTATATTTTAAGGAAATGTTGGATTTAAACTTTAATCCATATAAAAAGAATTAAAAAGGTACAAATTTTAAATCACAAATTATTTTCTGCTTTAAATATATAAAAAAATTATTTTATTGTGTTTTTAACTATAGCAAAGAACATTTTTTTATTTTTAGGAATTTATTTCGGTTGGAGATTATAATTTGTTAATAACACAGAAGAAAATAATATATGCGTTTATAAGTAAAGAAAATAATTGTATTGTTACAATGTTATTGAAGTTGGAGGATATAACTCGCCAATTATTTTAAAAAATTGTACAATACGTTCATTAAAATTAAATTTTCTTTTAAAAATAAATTCTGCTAAATATCCAATTAAATGTATTTCCCTCGTACCATATCTTGGGATATTTGATCGTACCTCACGCCAAAGTCGCTCGATATTTTGCGTACGTGCACCTAAGTTTAAAAATATTTTTTAATTTAACATTACTATCTATTAATATTACTATTATTTTATATTTAAAATTTTGTACCGGTATCTGGATCGACAAAATGTAATGAATGATTCACGGTATAATGTTTGAAATCTTCTTTTTCCAAACATTTGTACGCTTTCCAGCAATCCGACATTATAACTGTTCCCGGTAATATCCATTTTTTAATAACACTTATTAGTGTTTCTGTGGTTCTGTCAACAACAGGTACTATAAACATTTTTCCGCTATTTCTTTCATATCGCCCAAAAATCCATTTTCCATCGATAAGTCGTCCTCTGTTATATTTTCTTCTTCCGATCTTTGCTTCGTCAATTTCTACAATTACTCCTTCACCTCCAATTTTTTCAGAATGGGACTCAACCCAATAAATGCATACTTAATAATAATTAGTATTTAAAATAATTATAAATGGTTACAAATATTATTGATTTTATGATAGGAATAATAAAAATTATTATATTACTTCGCGACAAAAACTTTGCCAATCAACTACTGTCCGACTAGACAGATCTAATTCATTTTTTAAAAAATTATGTCGTGGCGGTTTTAACATTATAAAATATGCCACAAATATACAAATGTTTTCAATGGACATTTTACTTTTAGAAAACCAAGTATTTTTTCGGACACTTTGTCGAAATTGACATTTCACTTTTCTCTTTTTCTTATGAAAGTCAGTTACACAATATGATTTTGTGCATTTAAACTCTAAATTATCAATATCTAAGTTAATAATGTTTCCACAAATTTCACATTTTAAATTTTTGTTTATAACATTAACTTGTATTAAAAAATTAATTAAACTTTGTTTTTTACTTGTTAACGCTAAAAATTCGTGTAACTTCATTTATTTTAACCTAAATAGCACCGTTAACGAGTATGCGGACAACTTAATTTGTGAATATAGTAACAAATGAAGTTGCGCAGTATTTGAAAATTATCATTTCCTACCTTACCGACATCAAAACTTTGAAATTAAATATTTAAAAAACGAGACCTGAGCGACGATTTTCCTTCTCAGAATGTTCTTTACACGTAGAAATAAACAATTTCACAAAGTTTTAAGAAAATCGGAGGGGAGATCGTTATACTAAACATTTACCTTTTCTTGAAGATCAACTCGTAAATACCGGGTGTGCCGGCGTATCGTACGCCGCGCGTCGATATGAATGTTATCCATCCGCTTTGTCTACGTCAAAACGTTTATTACCAAGCATCAATTCATTATTACCGAGATAAACGCCGTACACTGTTGTTGGAATAGCGCCCAAAACCTCTGCGATGTAAATTCGGGTCAGTGGACCCAAGTGATCTTGCAACGTTTCTATAAACAATTCTCGACCCTCCGACGTTTGCAACCGCTTTTGAACGGTCGTCCCGATCGAGTCGTCCGTGGTTTCAAAAACATTCACGTTTTCAAGAAATTCGGGACTTGTGCGTTGCACGGTTCGCGTCAGTGTAGAGGTTATCGGTGTAGAGGTTATCGGTATAGTACTATCGATCGTTTCGATTGATCAGATTTACGCGGTGTCGATGACAGATCCGACCAGGAGTTTAATCGTTTCCTCTTTCTCTTTAGTGTAGCATCCTCCACCTCTTCCCCGCGCTGTTAAACGGATAGCGGTTCGATTTCCGCGTCAGTGACGCTCTCCGTTGGCTCCTCTTTCTTCACCGCGGTCAAGCTCGAGTTGTCGACGATCTTCTTCAGCGACCCGGTGAGAGGTTTAAAGTGCGTGTCCAACTCAATGTCCTTCTTGACCTTACCGGTCTTCAAAGCGCGAAGTTTCTTGCGAATCGAATTACTCGTTTTCGCAATATCTTTCACGATCTTCTCGCATTCGCGAATCGTCTCGCTCCCATCGATCGCAGCCATCGCGGGGAAAAAACAAAGCAGAGTGTCGATCTCTCTCTTTGTAACACTAACGTTGTTTCACCTTCGACGACGTATCGGCGACGACTGACCGCTTTTGCGGTATCGCGAACACGTTAAATCCTTTTCTGTATCGCCCATTCGAAAGCGCGCTCTCCTTGTCTATCACTACGCCATGTCGGTATTTACGTGATCGTTGTAATACACGTGTTTCAAATTAGTGCCATCCTGTTTGAACAGGATCAGCAGATTTGCGTTGTCGCGTATCAGATGTTTCGGTATTCTCGCGTACGTCTGACAGAAATATAACCAGTCGACGCTCGAATGCCTGCCTTGAGAAATACTCTCTCACAGTGTCTTGCTTATCGCACGCCACGTCGTCGAAGACGAAGATCGAGTTTGGACACGCGTCGCTCGGTGGAATGACGTCACTGTTATTGGAGAAGGTGTAGTAGCCGATTTCGTCGATCGATGTCAATAAATTCTCCAGATATTGGTATTTCGGTTGTTGCAGCGATTTCGAGTACACGTACACGTTCTCAAAACGTACACCGTACGGACTTTCCAGCAAACTTATCAGAACGTTGTGGTTTTACTGCAATTCGAGGGACCGCAAATGATCGCGCGTATAGTAGTTGGCAGCATCGTACCGTGTTTGCGCCTCTCCGCGTTGCCCTCCATCGATCGTGATCTGTCGTCGCAATTCGTCACGCGAATCGCCAACGGTTGTCGCACGAATCTCATTTTTTTCCTCACACTTTATACTAGAGTTCCTATAATAAGAGTTAGGACAAACGGCCGCCATGTACAGCCAAATGATAGCTTTGTCTCACTCCCACTAACTTCTTGGCTGAAACATATGGCGACCATGATAGCTTTGTCTCACTCCCACTTACAGCTTGTCTCACTCTTACTAACTTGGCTGAAACATATGACGGGACCAATCAAAAATCGTCACCACATTGGCTTAACTCTTATTATAGGAACTCTACTTTGTACGACTGAATCAAACTTTCGTTCGAACGTCTATTTATAGGTGCGCGGCACCGCGAATCGCTCAGTCGCAAACATGTTCGTCCTGCTGTCGAGACCTTCGGACATTCGCGATTTTAGCGCCGAACAGTTGCAATTTGTGCTGAAAACCGTTCTGTTGCAAGTGTGCGGTGATCACGTCCACTACGTGTGGAACAAGCTTCCGGAGCATATAAAGACGGATTTGGAGGTTTAGACTTATCGTCGCTGTGACAAACATTACAATCAACCGTGGCAGGAAACGCACATCGACGGTCCCGCCCCGTTGATTAAGAATTGCGGCGAATGTCAACGAAAAAAATAAAAACAGGTAGAGGTTTGTTTAATCGTGCGATAGGTGCACTTCCGTTCGAATTGCACATTCCTGGGTATCAGTATTGCGGTCCGGGTACTCGTTTGCGAGAACGATTGACTAGAGGTGATCCGGGTGTAAATCCATTGGACGCGGCGTGTCGCGAGCACGACATAGACTATTCGCGTAACAAAGGCCTCACCGAGAGACACGCGGCGGACAAGATACTCGCCGAGAGAGCGCTGGGACGCGTCATCGCAAGAGATTCGACTCTCGAAGAGAGAGCTGCCGCTACAGCCGTCTGGGCGGCCATGAAGGCTAAGACAAAACTTGGAATGGGTTTGAGAACACAGAAAACACGAACGAGGAAAAAGCCGACGAAGAAACGGATACTTCCGACAGCGAAACAAGGCGGTGTAATGCCGATTCTACCGTTGTTGGGAGTTCTCGGTTCTCTGGCCGGCGGAGCGGCCGGAATTACAACGGCGATGAACGCTAGCAAAGCCGCGCAGCGTCAGCTGAAAGAGACGCAACGTCACAATAGCGCCATGGAAGGTCACGGACTTTATCTCGCTCCGTACAAATATGGACAAGGACTGTATCTCGGCCCGCACAAACGCGGGCGAGGATTTCTGCCCAGTGCTCTGAATGTCAACGTGAAGAAATTCAAGCAAGCGTGGGTAAACGGCGGGAGTAATTATGACTCTCTTAAGGGCAACCGATGAGCGACGCGTTAATAGTACGGGGCGACTTGTGCGATTACGTGGTAGCTGGGAACATGCCACCAGCGACGGCGACTCGTCAAACGTGAGCTAAGATCGCTCGACACGAGTACTACGGGGGTAGAGAGCCCCGCCGGGAGGCTACCGGTGCCCTACCAGATGGTGTCGGATTCGTAGGGGCAGAGGATTCGCATAACCGAGTGAGCGGCATAGGGGGCCTAGTGTGGGTCACGCTATGAAGCTTATGTTGCGCATTACCTATAATGGGGGTGTTATGGCACCCTAACCCTGTCAGTTGGGCTGATCTAATCCGAGTGGATCACGCCCGCTGCAGGAACCCTGCTACCTGGGGAACACCACAGGTACAATAGTGAGTCATGAGTGCGTTACGGGAAACCGTACCCCTACATTTGAAGGGTCGGCTTGTCCGGGAGTACGTAATCGTCAGGTATGGGCTCTGTAAAGGGGAAATCCCCGGTGTCGGCTCTGATTCTAGCGTGAAGGAAAGTACTGCTGACGTTGATCGCACTCCGACCACGGGGAGGATTCTGGGGGGGGCTAACCCCCCCCCCCCGGTGCGGTCGTAACTATGACTCTCATTATAGTAGCCAAATGCCTCGTCATCTAATTAGTGACGCGCATGAATGGATTAACGAGATTCCCACTGTCCCTATCTACTATCTAGCGAAACAACTGCCAAGCCGTAGCGTTGAAGATTAAAAAAAAAAACATCAAAGAAGTCATTAAATATGCCGGCGGATGTTACGACTAACGTACAATTGAGTCGACTGGCAAGGCGAATTCGCGTACCGTTCTTCAGAGGTGTTTTCATGCGTGATTCGTTACTGATCGTCGATGGCATACGTCGAAACGAGAGCGGTATCGTGAATTTGGACGATGCAGCGGGCCCCGGTACTCATTGGGTAGTGTATGCCGAGAGAGGAGATCGAGTCGTATATTTCGACAGTTTCGGCAATCTTCGATCACCCAAAGAACTGGTGCCATATTTCGGAATAAGCGTGACGAAGATTGTCACGAAGTACAATCACACGTCTTATCAGCAATACGATCAGAGCATCTGTGAACAATTGTGCTTGCAATTTCTCCGGACAATCGACGACGATCAGCGCTAATTTAAAACCTGACGACGCGCCGTGCGGAGACTCAGTGTTCGTCGAACAGCTTCCGCCGACATGTCTATAACGTTTACGCTGACGGGGAAGAGCAGCATTTTCGCGGAGCACTATTTTCCCGCCGTGGATCTGAGCGACAGTGACTACGAGCTCGGTCTAACGTGTTTCGAGACTTATCACACGATTCCGAACGTGAATTCTTCGAATAATAAATTTTATTTTGACGAGGATAACACGGAAATTACGATTCCCGAGGGATCGTACGAGATACGGGCCATACACGAGTTTTTAAAACGTGAAATTTCACGTAAACGTCCGCGACGCGTGGTTCGTTCCAACGACGATCGTCGTACGTCAATCGCGGATATCGCGCGAGAGGAGACCGTTCGCGCGAACGGCTACGAAGACGAGGTCGCGGAACCCGATAGTGCTCCGCGCAAATTACAATACGATGAAGAGCGAGATCAAGTGCGCTTTCAGAGTGAACTTTAACAAACCGAACAACGTCGGATCGCTGCTGGGATTCTCGTCGACGCGTATATTGCAGCCAGGACAGTGGCACGAATCGGACGCACCGATTAATATTATCAACGTAAACATTATCCGCGTGGAGTGTAACGTGACCGCAGGTGCGTACAGCAACGGCAAACGCGTTCATACGATACACGAATTTTCACCGAGCGTACCACCAGGATATAAGATATCGGAAACGCCGGCGCATATCATTTACCTGCCGATCATCGCGCGGAGCGTTACGAATCTAACGATACGCGTCGCTGATCAAGACAGACGATTGCTCGATTTTCGCGAAGAAAAGATCACCGTCAGATTGCACGTACGACGGCAAGAGCGATAACGCGCCAGTGTATGCGTGAGCGTGAGTGTACGCGCGACTTATGAGATGCTAGTGTTGAACAACTCGGAGCACGCGACAGATAACAGTAATATCTTTACGGCTGCGCCGATCGACGATATCGTCAAGTCGACATTCGGTGGCGTTAAACAAGAGACGAGAAAGAAGCTCAACGCGTCGAACGTTAAGTTTTTACAATCTCTGGGATTCGCGGTGCGAAACATCTGAACGATGACTGAAATTCTCAACATCGGAGGCGAGCCGGTCTTTGATGATCGCATCGTCAAGATCGAGACTCACACGTAACAATCCGTACGCCAACACAACGTTTGACTATAGCGACGAGATACGAATACCCATACAACAGCAGAATCTGTATACGTTGCCGTGCGAAAGTTTTCTCTACGTCGAAGGAACATTGACGGTGACCAGAGCAGCCGACCAAGTCGATAACGTGATATTGGGTACTAATTGCGTCGCGTTCATGTTCGACGAGATTCGATACGAGCTCGACGGTATGGAGATTGATCGCTGCAGAAACGTAGGAATAACCAGCACGCTCAAGAACTACGTCCGACAGAAGCGTGATCCTGCGAAACGCTGGCTGGAATCCGCAGAATAACCCGAACGGATATTTCAATTTATGCGTACCGCTCAACTTGTTACTGAGATTTTGCGAGGAATACAAACGCGTGGTGATCAACGCTCGTCACGAATTGATCTTGATACGATCGCGCAACGAAAACAATTCCCTGGTGGGAAATCTCGCGTTGGAGCCTACTATCAAAATACTCAAGATACAATGGCGAATGCCGTGGTATTGAACGAAATCAACAAGCTGTCGATGCTACGCGCCTTGGAAGACGGACGATATCTATTATAATTATGGGTTTCCGTTCGTGGGATCTGTACGAGTATCCTCTGTTGCAGAACACGACCAAGCACTCGTGGGCCATTAAGACCGCGACTCAGCTCGAGAAACTGCGATACGTCGTCTTCGCTCTGCAGACGGGTCGGAAGAACGTCATTTCTGCTGACACAAGCCGTTTCGACGACTGCAACTTGACCAACGTAAAACTCTATCTAAACTCGGAAGTTTATTCGTACGACGACCTGAATTTGAACTTTGGCAAACACAGATGGGCGATTCTGTACGATATGTACGCGCATTTCTGCAAGGGCTACTACGGATATGAATATCTCGAGCCGCGTCTTAATGTTTCGACTTTTCTACGTAACGGCTCGTTTGCGAAATCATTGATTTCTCCCGCCAAAACGAATCCGTCAAAAACGCCACCGTGGATGTCAGAATAGAATTTGACTGCATAGAGAACGTACCGCTGAATACTTCCGCGTACTGTCTCATCATACACAACCGCGTGATTGGAGTACAACTTATTGACGAACGTGCGCAAAATTAGGCGGAGAGCTGGCGTTAAAAAACTGCAAGAGTTTTGTAATGGCTGATTTTTTCACATAACGTTATATTGCGGGTGTACATACATGAGTCAGCACCCACTCGCAAGGTCAGGTATTGGGACACCTGGCGCCGGCGCGCTTTGAAATAGGTCAAATTATTAAGTGCGATAAAAGTGTTTTGTAATGGCTCAAATTTTGTGAGAAACTAATAAATAATATAAAAAACCGTTAGAAAGTGGTCAGACCGCACAGTTATGGGACGCAGCTAGTCAGCACCTCGCATAAGTGGTCGCAATAATTAGGTCAGTAAAACTGTTTCGAACTAGCTGAAAATTTAGAAACTATTAAATTATTGCGTATAATGAAGGAAGAAAACGGTCAGACTTCAGTTTAATGGGACTGACGCAGTCAGCAGTCGTTTAAAGTGCGAAGATCAAGCGCGCCCGACTGCTCCAAGCGCGTAGTGATTTGCTTATAATTAAATTCCATTTGTATTTAATAAAATAATTAAAAGATTTTTAACTAAATCACGATTGAAATTGTTATTTTTTACGTTGTTTGTCATTCCTCTCGATTGACGCATCGACGAGAGAGAGAGATAAAGAAATCTCGTCATGTCCATACCAACGTTCGTGGACCTGCAAGGATTCCTCGTCGGGATGAAATTTGTCGTGAAGAAGGTGGCGGTGCTGAGAAAAGGCTGCGTTCTAACGCATCACATCTTTAATTACCCCATGCCGTAGAACCTCACAAAATCGGACAAATCGTGCGCTACCTGGTTGATTCGCAATCACCATGGATTACGATGGGAAGACGGAAACGTGCCGTACAGCATGGTGAAACGCCTGATTACATCGGCCGTGCTTGGTGTGGAAGAAGAAGACGATGAAGAAGATGACGATAACGAGATGCCGACTCTCGTGTACGTCAAGGGATGTCAGAAACGACTGGTGGATCTGCTGGAGCGAAAAAACCTAATCGTTGAGACTTTGGATGCGCATTACGATAATATCGAATCTTTGAATAAACTAGATGACACCAATACTATGCGATGCGGAAAACATGAAAAAAATTGCGCGTTACAAAATGTAATAAAACTATTTAACTGGTGGTCGCGCGCGACGCCATAAAGATTTGCGATCTTTTTTTTAATAAATAAATTATATATAACTTTTTATAATATTTTATTTCTTACTTTCTCTCCCCTCCCCCATCTCGCCGTTAGAGTAGTCTTTATTCCCCCTCCTAAAAAAATCCACTGAGCAGTTCTATAAACATTAATTTCCCTCCTTCTTCCCCCACCACCACATCATTACTTTTGGAGTTGTCGCGTATATTCGATTAATTTCATATGATCAGTCTTGTCGCGATCGCTTGTACTGACGGTCAACTTCTCAGAGCCTAGAGGGCGAAAATGTTCTCCTTTAAAGGATGCAGCAGCAGCAGCAACAGCAACAACGGTGCAAAACGCGTGAATGCCGTGAATTATTAAGTGCCGATTCACGACGTTGAAACTCAAACGTATGAGACCAAATGTAATAGGTAAGTTTTGTTTAGGATAAAAAACATATAGTCTCTCCCAGTTTTTATATCTTTGCAAATTGTAATACTTACGATAAATAAAACTAATTTCATTTCTTTTAATTATACAGCATTTCGTTGGAGCGTCGCGCGGTTCGTATACTCAGCAGACGATACGCGCTGACAGCTACGGGATACAACGTCCTCGAAATTGGCATCAACGTGGGTCCACCGAGTAACGTGGAGATCGCTGTTGGAGATCATCGAGGAAAGGAACTGCTGTTATCTCTTGAAACGTGGAAGGCACTCTACGAGCAACGACGAAACATTCAGAATTTCTTTCACAATGACTACAAAGATGTCCATAGTTTTATAAACGTTGGACAGCTAACGGTGAAAGTTCGTACGTCGGTTAATAACGTCAAACTCATACGTCTATAATCTGTAAACGTACGCTTGATGATGATCGAATCGACGTTGCATCGTATGTTCGATCTCGATCGGTGCATCAATGCGAGATTCGATCGATTGGTCAGAATACTTGCGGCAGTCGATGCAAAATTTGCGCAGTTCTCCGATATCGCGTCCACCGTGACGGGTCCCAAGAAAGCGTCGAATGTAATATACGCTAGCGATGCGTTCAATACGAATTAGCTCATCGACTGTGAGCTCGCAGGTTTAGTTTTTTAGCACGTAAAATATATTATGTAAAAGAAGAGTTAAATAAACAGGCTTTTTTTACAACTAAATAAACGATGTAATTTCTTTGCGTGCATGTCCATCTCTACCTATATTTTATCAAATGTTGTTTACGACAAACATGTTCCAACAGGTTCGATGCGTTATCGGGTCGATCATTGTCCCGATGACGTCATTTTTTCCTTTGTTTTTTACGTACTGCGTAGATAGATTGTTTAGTCTACGAGATAACACCCCCCTTTTCCTAGAAAAAAATGTTTACGACAAACATGTCCCGACAGGTTCGATGCGTATAAGTTGTTTAGCAAATTTGTTTAGTCTACGCGATAACACCCCCTTTTCCAAGAAAAATGTTGTTTATAACGAACATGTTCCAACAGGTTTGATGCGTCATTTTTTCCTTTGTCTCGCGTACTATGTAGATAGATTGTTTAGTCTACGCGATAACACCCCCCTTTTCCTAGAAAAAAATGTTTACGACGAACATGTTCCGACAGGTTCGATGCGTCATCGACAAAACACGCTCCTACGCAGTGCGCTATCGAGTTAGTCTTACCCATTGTGCGCCGCCTAGCGGCGTCGTTGAGAACGAGGCCCCCGCGGCGCGACCGCAAACGCGAACGCGGAACCCCCCCCCCGCGGCCCCCGCGGATTCCCACGCAGCATAAGTGCCAACAAGACCGGAAATAAGTTGGCGCTGCAAGTTCATATTTTTTAATGAACTATAGCTCAAACGATTGCTCCCTAATTGCTCCCTCAGAATCGACAATTGCTCCCCTTTTAAAATTATTATTTTTTGAGATATTTAATAAAAACAAAAAATTTCTAATTTTTATTGAAAAACATATTTATAATAACTCTATGCAACTTTATACGGCATAGAACGATTGCTCCTTCATTGCTCCTTATTGTTCCATCATAATTTTAATGATTTATTGCATTTTTATTAAAAAAATAACAAATTAATCATTTCACAAGTAACGCCGCCGCCGCCGCTATCGGCCGCCTATTGTAACTAGGCTCGGCAGCCATTGACGGAAATATTTAAACGTAATATAATAGCTTTATTATTCATAACTATATCTCAAAGAGTTTAGTCAACATTTCCTATTGATTTTCGGTAGAATAAAGGTGGAAGCACATAAAATTGCAGGAGACATAAGCAGAATGCAGAAGCCATATGCGCATGCGCTATGGTATCTGTTAGAGCTTTACGGATACCATAGCGCATGCGCATATGGCTTCTGCTTTCTGCTCATGGCTCCTGCAATTTGACTTTATTAATTTTCATATTTTTTTATCGTTTGTTGGTCGTTTGTTGGTGATTGTTGGCCTAATTACAACGTTTGTTGGTTCTTAATTTTTTTTTTAATTTAAAAAGAAAAATTAGCATTAAGTTAACCAGAAAAATTTTATTTTTAATTTAAAAAAAACCTAATTCATGCGTAATCGTTTGCTGATGATTGTTGGTCTAATTTTAGCGTTTATTAGTTTATTATTAGTCTTAAAAACGAAAAAAAAAACGAAAAATTATCTCACATATTAAAGTAATCAAAGATTGGTTTATTTGCCTACGATTTAAGCTTTATTTCTATCAATTTAAGGCTAAAATCTATAAAACTGCCATATGAATACGGGCCTTAATATCGGCAGAAAATCGCGAAAAGATAAAAAAATATGGTGGTTCGTGGGAAGCACACACACACACACACACACACACACACACACACACACACACACA
>NW_020213660.1:1255-1565 GCF_003070985.1 Temnothorax curvispinosus | reverse complement strand
CTCCCCCGCACCCACCCCGCCGGTAGGCTGCGTGGACCTCGTTTTACAACATAAAGTATACATGCTAAGTTGTAAAACGAAATTATAAAGTACATGCATGGGGGAGGGTGCAGGGGAGAAAAACCTTTCTGTTCACGTGCGCTCACGCATGTAAGCCCCCTTGCACCCCTCCATGCATGTGCTTTATAATTTCGTTTTACAACTTAGCATGTATGTACTTTATGTTGTAAAGCGAGGTCCACGCAGCCTACCGGCGGGGTGGGTGCGAGGGAGGGGGGGGCCGAAGGCCCCCCTTGCACCCCCCCCCCCC
>NW_020213660.1:0-1155 GCF_003070985.1 Temnothorax curvispinosus | reverse complement strand
GTGTGTGTGTGTGTGTGTGTGTGTGTGTGTGTGTGTGTGTTTCCCACAAACCACCATGTTTTTTTATCTTTTCGCAATTTTCTGCCGATGTTAAGGCCCGTATTCATATGGCAGTTTTATAGATGTTAGCCTTAAATTGATAGAAATGAAGCTTAAGTCGTAGGCAAATAAACCAATCTTCGATTACTTTAATATGTGAGATAATTTTTCGTTTTTTTTCGTTTTTAAGACTAATAATAAACCAACAAATGCTAAAATTAGACCAACAATCATCAGCAAACGATTACGCATCGATTAGGCTTTTTTGAAATTAAAAATAAAATTTTTCCGGCTAACTTAATGCTAATTTTTCTTTTTAAATTAAAAAAAAAATAAGAACCAACAAACGTTGTAATTAGGCCAACAATCACCAACAAACGACCAACAAACGGTAAAAAAATATGAAAATTAATAAAGTCGAAGTTGACCGGCTAAGTTACCAGAGCTCCATTTTTATGGAAATTGTCGCCTTACCGGATGTTTAGATTGGTTAAGCCCCTGGCACAATGCCAGACAACAGGCAATAGGAACAAGAAATAACTAAAAAAATCGTTAATTACAACCTAAAAAGTTCAAATGCTATGATTGGTTGGCAACAGGCAATAGGCACAGAATTTCCAACGTGAACTGAAACTCTGTGTCTATTGATTGTGTCACTGTTTATTCTGCATTTATACATGATTTCTGATTTCTATTCCCTGTTCCTATTGCCTGTTGCCTGGCATTGTGCAAGGGGCTTTAACGACAGATGACGCGACGCGTGGAAACTCAGCCTAACGTCAATAAGGGCTCATGCACAATGCTGACAGGTGGGCAATTAAGGAGCAATCGTTTTATGTTGAATATATTTGCAGAAGACTGTGAGAAATGTATTTTTCCAAGAAAATAAACAGTTCTCTGCTAAAATATCATACAAAATTAATTATACGAATGGAGCGATTAAAAATCCCAATAAAGCAAAGCGAGAAATAGTTAAGGTGGAAGCACATAAAATTGCAGGAGCCATGAGCAAAAAGCAGAAGCCATATGCGCATGCGCTATGGTATCCGTAAAGCTCTAATGCCCGGTCTACAATGGATGTCGGAAGTCGGAGTCGTAAGAAATTGACCAATCACA
>NW_020213659.1:0-2692 GCF_003070985.1 Temnothorax curvispinosus | reverse complement strand
ATGTATATGTATTGTATATCACATGGAATAAGTAACAAATATAAATTTCGAAAAATATACAAAAATAAATTTGGTTATTGTTTATTTAAAATACTTTTACATTAAATATGTCTACCTTCGACACACAGGCCCAGGACGCTCATCAAAAGTTGTGTCAAGATGACCAGAGTAAATGCTCTCTCCAAATAATGCGACAAATATATAAGGTGATAATGTCTCTTTAATAAGATGTTGAGTTTAGTGCGGCAGAAAAATCCGTCGCAACCCAATTCATTAAAGTTCATCTGGAGAATTGCAAATTGCCCGCACATGTGCATCGTGAGATCGAAAAAGAACCCGTCATTCCCGCACTGCGAAATGCCGTTAACGACGATCTGCACGAACTGTAAAGCTTCAATTGCGCAGTAAGCGGGAGAAGATGTATACTTTCCAAAGACGCAATAGGTCGATAACATCAGTTTTCTTTGATACGTTTCATTAAAATTTTGCTTTTCAGAACACAAATCCATATTGGCGAACACGAAAGTGGAAACGACGAATATGATCGAGGCACAACTGGTATATAAGAATATCGAGGAGCCTAGTTTACCAATGCGCGCATACTTCATCATGATGTCGCGAGAGTGAGAATTTTTCACGTAAGTCCAATCATGGATGACCGATTTCATCAAAATCAATTTTTGTCTCCAATATACGCGATGCAAAAGCAGTTTTACCATACTAGTTATTGACGATAAGCATATTAGAAAAACATCCATAGCATCCTTATGACCATTACAATGTCGAATCATTTCTAATGACGTGGTGATGAAGGTACTCGTCTGATTCATGAAAATGAAATAGAGATATTGCGTCTCAATATAAATGTATTTTTATTTTATTTAAAAAAAAATATATATGGAGGGGTAAAAAACGACAGTGGTGTGTCAAATTTTTAAAAATATTTTTACACCACTGTGGTTTTTACCCCTCCATATATATAATTTACTATACATATAACGTTTAATAATTATTTAATAAATGTATAACAAAATATCTTTTTTGTAAGGCAAAATGTACATATGTTATGTATAAAAATAAACTAAAATTTAACATAGTATTTTGTTTAATGAGATGAAAGAAACAAGTTCAAATACTTATACGCGAATATGTAAGAATACAAGTTACATTAAAGAAGCATAACTTACTTCCACTATCGCCGACATAAACCATCGAATCCTCGAAAATACATTTTTCTCATCTAATACCCAGAGTCCAATTATGCCAAGCAAATTTTTATGAAAATTCAAAATATGTGCAGTGTCAGTATTCCAATCCGTACTTGATCCCATTCTCGAGCACTTAAAACTTTACGCTTGCGTAAGATCTCGTCGGCCGAGTGCCGACTGTTATACTGAATCTTCCAAATGTCTCCTCAAATCGTTATTCCCTGAAAGCGTCTGTCGTCCTTGGTCTACGTTCTTCCGTAATAACCGCATCATTCAATTTATTACAGGTACCTACAATACTTAAAGCAACCTCTCCGTGGAGCAACCGATCAACTAAATTTTTTTCTAATTTATTATTCATACCTTCGGTTTCGTGACTTTCTTGGAGAACGGCAGATATACCTTACGTTTCCATATCGTATTTGTACAAATAATATGGTTATACACGATGCGACATTGTCCTTAATGACATAGACGTGTTTACACATTCATAGCGCTAAAAGGGTTAAACTATGTATCTTAATGCAAATTGCAAATATATTAAATTCCAAAATTAAATCCCGTCCTTTTCTCGATTGATATGCGACATAAACGTTGAACAATTCAGTTTAATCAAACAAATGGCATCTTTTTTATTTACTGCAAACCAAAATGTACGTCTCAAAATATTTTTAATCCATATTTGCACATATTACATAGTATCAGTTGTCATAAGATCTCTGGAGAATTTTTAATCTCGCCATACGTATATGCACATACACACAACGCATACACATGAATGCTACTGATTATATGACTTTCTTATCGCTATTCGTAAAACTGAAATATATGAGGCCGATGTCTTGAAGACGTACATCATTGTCTCGCGATTAACAAAGAAAAATTTTCCGCCGGTTAAGCGAAACGAAATACTCGATCTCATCATCGCGAAATAGAGGTCCTTCATCAACGCTAAAAGAAGCGTAAACCAGGAAGTTGTGTATAAAACGCATGAAATATGCCTTTGCTTTCTTTTTGCAGAAATTTACCACCATAGGTATATATCCAACGATTGCATTAATAAGTAGTTCAAGACAAGAACACTCTTTGTTGCTTCAACATAATTTTTCTCGTTCAGGTATATATTTAAACGTAATCTTAACAATAAATATTTTACAAAAATTTAGTCGTAATCCCGTTCGCATAATATAAACAAATTTAAAAAGAGAGGGCATGCGAGAAAAGTTCGTTATTAATGCTTATTGTTATATCATATATTACAGTATAATACACAAACGTTTCAACCCTAAATGCCTTCATTAGTGTGAAATAAATAACAATGTTTAAATAACCTTGATCGACACTTTGCAAATTATTAACCGAAATGATAGAAGGCCTAGCTTGATAGGCATCTTTAATTTTTCCGCATTATCTCGCAACATTATTAGCCAATAAACCTCGCTTACATTCCTTTAGTTATTCGCATTGTGATGTAGGAGGAGAGT
>NW_020213658.1:4442-6545 GCF_003070985.1 Temnothorax curvispinosus | reverse complement strand
GGCTAATATTCTTCAGGCTCTGGAATTGATTACATGTGATGCCAATGCTATCTTTGATTATGCTAATACGAATGGACTAAAGCTTAACCCTGCTAAATCTAAAGTTATTATTTTTGGAAGTCAAGCTTATATTAATAGCATCGATCTTGGTAGTCTTCCACCTATCATTGTGAATGATACGCCCCTACTATTTGTAAATGAGGTTAGGAATTTAGGTGTCATCTTTATGTCTAATCTTTCGTGGACGAGACATATCTCGCTGATCTCACAAAGAGTGCATTATGCGTTAAATAATTTGAAGTTCAATAAGAACCCTTTTTCTACCAATCTCAGGATTAAACTAGTCACCACCTTAATCATGCCACATATTGATCATTGTTGTCTCGTATATCATGGTTTGAGCAGTGAGTTGAATACAAAATTGCAAAGGCTCGTCAACTGTTGTATTCGGTTTATCTATGACCTTAAGCGTGACGAACACATTACACCGTATCGACGTCAGTTGAGGTGGCTTTTGGTTGAAAATAGGAGATACTACTTTCTCGGATGTCAGACCTATCGTATTCTGCATATGTGTTCTCCTTCATATCTACGTGAGCTTTTTTTTCCTCCTGATCCAACACTTAGGAGATCTGACCGACTAGCTGCTTCATCCACTCAGACGTTCCATATTCCTGCTCACAGAACCGTTGCTTTCAGAAATTCCTTCCAACTTTCTTCCATATATTTCTGGCATTTTCTTCCTAGTACAATAACTTCGGCATCTTCACTTGCATCATTCAAGAGCCTACTTTTTGCGTTTTTGCTTTTGTCTGAATCGGAGTGACAGGCCTTTGTTCTTTTGTTGTTCTCTTGTTCTTGCGTACCTCCTGCGAGTATACTAGTCCTTAATTTTAAGTTGCGTTGCGATTCTTTATTAGTTTTAAGTTGCGTTAGTTGTAAGTAGCGTTAGTTTTAAGTAGCGTTGGTTGTCAATTGCTTGTAATTAGCATATTGTTTTTGAGTGAGAGCAAGTGCTTGCTGTTATAATTTTCTTTGTATCTTTTTGCCCTGTAGCCATTATTTGGGCATAATAAATGATCAATCAATCAATCAATCTCTCTCTCTCTCTCTCTCTCTCATTACCAGGATGCTTTTCAAGATTTAAGGGAACCTAATATTATTTGGAATAGGCTCAAACATCTAGGATTAATCAAAAACAAATTCTCAGAAATGAAATTGCTCTTTTCCACAGAAGAACTGGTGGACTTTTTCACTTATGGTACGGCGGGGACTAATAGGGATGCGCAAAATACCACAGCTTTCTACTTGGGTGAGGAAACATACGATGACTCCAAGTTCTATCTAGGTAACATCGAGCCCTGGGAAGTACTCAAGGCGATCACACGAATCAAGTCGGATGCAGTCGGTGCGGATAGACTGTCAATGAAACTTCAAGAGCTTTGCCATGTATTCTTTCAACGGTCACACATATATTCAACTTCAGTCTAACTTATGGAGCCTATCCTATCTTATGGAAAAGTGCCATAATACAGCCCTTACCAAAGGTCAAAAGTCCATCGCAATTAAAGGATTACAGGCCAATCTCCATTTTGTGTACTGTCTCCAAGGCTCTCGAACACATTGTGGCCGAACAAATTAAAGCCTATCTGGACGACCATGATTTGCTGGATCCTCATCAAACAGCCTACAGAAAGGACCACTCTACGCAAACCGCGCTGATCAGAATTCTTGACGACGTGAAACAGGCCGCTGACGCTAGAAAAGTCACCATTGCAATCTTCTTCGATTTTTCCAAAGCTTTCGACAACGTAAATCATTATTTATTGATTGAAAAACTAAGGAACCTTGGCTTTTCATGTTCGGCACTGCGCTGGATGTGCTCCTATTTCTACGATCGAAGGCAGGTGGTTCGCGACCCCGTCTCGCGTGCGACGTCGACAGAGAGGACAACGAATACTGGAGTCCCCCAAGGCTCTATACTTGGACCCTTATTGTTTATTCTATATCTGTGTGGTTTTAGCAAAGTTTTGAGATACTGTAAATACAATTTCTACGCTGACAATCTGTGCATTTACTTGCATACGGAATTGAAGTACCTGG
>NW_020213658.1:0-4432 GCF_003070985.1 Temnothorax curvispinosus | reverse complement strand
ATGCTAAACAAATATTAGCCACGTATTACAGGGAATATACTGACATAAAAATTTCAAGTGCCTTTTACGTTATAAAAACTTGTTTAATGTTGTGTAAAAAGATGTAGAAAGTTGTAAATAGTTATAATATTACTATTTTATAAATTGCTTTAAAAAAGTTCATGAAAAGTTGTAGTTTGTAAAAATAAAAATTTTTTACAACTTCTACATTTTATTACACTAGAACAATACAGGCGCGCGCTACGCGCGCGCTATTTAGCTTTTTTTGTATATCATTACATAAAACAACATTTGCAACGCTATTGCTCTTTAATAATAACACATTAAGAAAAATTTAACGGTATATACATAACAACATGACTTTCAAATGACTTTGTACAGAAAAATCTTTATTTAAATTAATTTTATGTTTTTTGCAACGATATAAATACACTTTTAATAATTAATTAAAAACCTCAAAAAAAAATACGTACAATTTTTATGTACAAAATTTTTAACATGTTTTTTATCTCTGATTACGAAAGTGAATTCTTAACTCCCCGGCCCCGCCCCCCCTCTCTCTCTCTCTCTCTTGTTCTTTCCGTTTCTTTATTTTTTTTTCTCTCTGTCTCTCTCGACTTTTCTTCTTTTTCTTTTAGTTGTCATCTAACTTTGTCATATCCAATCATGGAGAACGAAGAAATTACGAACACACACGCTATCGCCATCTTCATCGTCGACGAATTACGTACAATATAAGTTTAATTATTATTTTAAGGCTTACCTCCCTCTCCCTCTCTCTCTCTCTCCCCCCCTCTCTCTCTCTCTCTCCCCCTCTCCCTCTCTTTTTCTGTCTCCTTCTTTACCTCTTATTCGTCATCTTTAACTTTATCATCACATCTAATCGTGGAGAAAAATCATTACGAAGAAACATGTTATCACCAACTTAATCATCGACGAGTTACACACAATATAAGTTTAATTATTATTTTAAGGCTTACCTGCCTCTCTTTCTATTTTTCTCTCTTTCTCTCTTTCTTTCGCTGTCTCTTTCTTTACCTTTTGTTCATTATCTTTAATTATATATGCAATATCTAATCGCAAAGAATAACAAAATCACGAATAAACACGCTATCATCATCTTTATCGTAGACAAGTTGCGCACAATATAAATTTAATTATTATTTTAAGGCTTACCTTCCTCTCATTCTCTCATTCTCTCTCTCTCTCTCTCTCTCTCTCTCTCCCCCCCTCTCCCTCCCTCCCTCCCTCCTTCTTTTTCTATACCTTTCTACCTTTCCTTTACCTTTCCTCTATTTTCTCAGTTCTCTCCTCACTTCTCTCTTTCTCTCCCTGCATTCTTCATCCCATCACCCTCTTTTGTTCTTGTTAGCCATTCTCCCATCCTCATTTTCGTTCTCCTCTATTACTTTTCTTATCTTTGACATTCCTACTTCTATTTCTTCTTGTAGTTCCCATTTTCCTCCTATCGTCCCTAACCTCTTTTTAAATTGCGTTCTTCCCTCCTCGCTCCATGTTCCTGTCCTTTTTTCTCTTTCTCCCTCTCTCCTTTTCTGCTTTCTCTTAAGCTTATCTCTCACCCATACTATTAATGGATGATGATCTGAGTCTACTCTTTCTCCCACTTCCAGTCTCTCCACTTTTTCTCCAACTTCCTCCTCCCCTATAACGTAATCTATAACTGTTTCGCCTTTCCCTCCTGTGTATGTAAATTCACCTTCCTCATCTCCTTTCACGCCTCCATTCAATATCATCCATCCTCTTTCCTCTATATACTCCAATAGTTTTTTACCGTCCCTATTTATTTTTTTGTCTTTTGATCTTCTCCCTCCTCCTTCCTTTCTTCCCTCTTCCTCTTCTTCCCATCCTCCTTCCTCACCCGTTCTAGCATTAAAGTCTCCACCTATTATAGTCCTTACCTCCTTTTCTCCCTTTTCCGTCCAATCTTTCAAGCCTTCCAGTTTCCTGTCTATATCATTATTTACATATATTCCTATTATTCTCCAATTTTCTTCTCCTACTCTTATCTTACATTCGATTTTTCCTTTTTCTTCCTCCAACCTTCTTTCTTCTTTTACCTCTTCTATTCTTTTCCGTATTTCTAATAACATGCCTCCACTCACCCTTCCTTTTTGTTCTTCCTGGTCGCTATCTGCACTCTCTATCTGTATTCGCTTGAGATCCTCTCCCATCCCCTCTCATCCAACCATGTCTCCATCATTATCACCACTTCCCATTCCTTTATCCCTTCCCAGAACTCCTTATCCTTGTTTGCTGTACCCGCCACATTCCAGAAAGCCACCTTCCATATCTCCTCCTCCTTCCTGTCTTTCTTTTTTTCTCTCTCTCTCTCTATAACCCTTATCCTCATCTTGGTCCTTTTTTCATACATTCTCTTCTTCATCCTCTTATTTACTTTCATCGTCCCCTTCTGGATTGCTTCCATCCTCTGTCTCTCTTATTCTTCCCCCTCCTTCTTCCACACTCTCCCTTCGCTGTCTCGCAATATCTCTTTGTCCTCCTCCCACTTCCACCATTTTCTTTCTATTTGAATTTTTCCATATCCTACCTTTACTCTCTTATCTTTTCCTCTCTCCTGTCTTGCAATGTCTTCTAAATTCCATCTCATCTTCCTCTCCTTCCATGTCAGGTCATCATCTATTCTTATCCCTCTTTCTCTTAGTCTTCTTCTCTCTATCATGACCCTTTTTATCTGTTCCAGTCCCTGCAGACCTATTACTGTCATTTTTACACCTCCCTCTTCGCCATCTTCAATGACCTTCTTACAATTCACTTGCGTCTCTATTTCTACCTCCTTTAGAATTTCTTTAACCTCTTTTTCTACTTTGTTCCTATTTTCCTTTGTACCTCTTATATTATAACTATGTTTTTTCTTCTTTCTTCTCTTTCTCTCATTTCTAATTTTTTATCTATCTCCTTTAGCTTTCTTTCCAATCTTTCTTTCCTTCTCTCTTACATCCTCTTCTTTTCCTATTCCCTCCTCTTTTATTTTTAATAGCGTCTTCTCCATTTCCATTATTCTCTCTTTCATCTCTTCTTTTTCTCTCATCCATTCTTCTTCTCTCTCTTTTATGAGTCTTTTTAAAACTTCCAGCTCTTGTCTAAATTCCCTCCCCTGTTCTCTCATTATCTCCTGCATCTCCTTTATCCCTTCTCTCATCTCAACTTTTACCTCATTCTTTATCTCTTCTATCCAGCTTCTTTCGTCTTCTGTAATTTCCTTGCCTTCTTTTTGCGGCGATCTTTGCATTTTTTTGCTCCTGCTGAAAAGCCATTCTTCTGTTTCCCCTCTTTTTATCGCCCCTCTCTTTCTCTTTATTAAATCCACGTTGCATGTACATCTTCTTCTCTCCCCTGTTCTCTTCCCTCTAATTCTATCAATCTTGCCGCTTTTCCTTTTTTTCCATCATTTTCCCTCGGTAATATCTATCTCTCCAGCTGTTCTATACCTAAATATGTTTACCGTTCTTTTTGTTTCTATATCTATATACTAATCTATGCCCCCACGCATGTCGCGTGACATCGCCGCCTATACGCTTTGTCCCTCTCTTCTGATTTATTCCGTGCCTACCTGCCTGACCGTTGCCCTTACGCCACTTTCTCTGTCCTGTACCTAACCCTACCCTCTCCCTTTGACCTGTGTCCGTTCACACACGCTCTCACTCCTCTATTTCTCTCTCTCACCCACTCGCTGCTATTTCATACACTCTCTCACACTCTTCTTTGCTTGATTTTCGTCACTCACACACGTGTCACTCAACGATACCGCCGGAAATGGAGTAGTATCCATTAGTACTAAAAACCTATCGGAAGCCGTGTATTAATGCTACACCAACTTTATTCCTGATTTCTTATTTTTCTAATAAGCTAATATCTGTTCCTTGTTCCTTATATTTTTCATTGTGCGGAGGCTTTTACTCTCCTACACTTTTTAACATTGCTTTGCTCGTCTTTTTTAGGATTTATTGCTCCTTTATTCCTTACTTTCAAAATTTCTCTATCTTCTTTATAGTGACTTCAGGAATACTTTTTCTATTATCGGCACCTTTATGTCTCATTCTCTATTTCGTTATCTCCCAACTTCTTTCCTTATTTTAATTTCTTTAATCATTTTATTATTTTTTCTTTCATTATATTTTCTACTTCTCTTTTGTCTTTTTCTTTCCTTTTATCATCCTTTTGTTTTTATTGTCCATTATCCATCTTTCTCCTGTGTCTTCTCTAACTTATCCCAGAAATGATTACTTTAACTATCTATTTCTATGTTCTCATCTATATTCTCTTTCTCTCTTTTCTTTTGATTTATATACTTATTTATATATCTCTATTCTTATCAACTTTACCCCTTTTTCTTCTTTTTCATGTTTGTTCCTTTACCTCACCATACTGTATACACCTTCCTTTTCCAAAT
>NW_020213657.1:291699-328621 GCF_003070985.1 Temnothorax curvispinosus | reverse complement strand
GTGTGTGTGTGTGTGTGTGTGTGTGTGTGTGTGTGTGTGTGTGTGTGAGTCGCGCGCGTACTGCGCGTGTGTGGTTGGAAAAGAAGTCAATGTAAAATGGAAGAGATTTACATAAATCCACAAATTTCTCAAGAAAAAGTACATGGATGAAGAACTCAAAAGACTTACATAGACTTACATAGACGCACACTTACACACACGCGCGTATTATGCATACTACAAATCGGTCATTCTTCAAATTCGTCGGCGCCATTAGATCTGGTCGTTCTATTTGCATTTTTTTTTACATCTCAAGCGCATCTCTGGAGTAAAAACGTATTCAGATTTTAGGTGGGAAAGGAAGAAAGAGACAAATGTATGAGCAATTAAAATCGCCCAAGTTTGAGCAGGCCTAAATCGCCGCTTCGCAAATAAATAACTCTAGGATATTTCCGCATGTGTTAAACTTGTTACACAAAAAATACTCAAGCTTTTCGTTTCCAGCAAGAAATTTTATCTTCAATCCTGTATGCCTGCGTACGCAACTGTATTTCATTAGTATCATTCGATATATGAATACTGATGTCCAACACATAAAAGCGAGGAGTAACTTATTAAATGTTTATGTTAAATAAGGAACAATGGCGCAATCAAAATTCATAGGGAGACAAATTCACATGTAAAAAATTTGCGACTCACAAATCGTCGACGAAATTTTAACGAGAGAAAAATAGAAACCAGCTATGATTTTTTCTTCTTTTTGTTCTTTCATGTAACAGGATGTTTCGTATAAACGGATGAAGCAACTGTATACATTTTGTTAATCTGCAGGCAATATCTTTATAATATCATTTCATATCACCTTTTCTTGCGTCATTCTTAACACAGCAGTCGATTTTAATTTTCGAAAAATTAATTCTGAAATGCGAAGCATAACGCGCTAACGTGTTAATAATCTATTTATTGTGCTAATTTAATCGCTGGTTGATCGAAACTATTTCAATCTTGCAAGATATATATGATGGTCCTTTCTGTACTTTCTCAAGAAAAATATTACATACAATGTTGTACTATAATAGAACACTCTCTCGCTCTTCCGACATATCGAAAAATACGACTTTCTCCCCCCACTGAAGAAGTTAATAATAATGTTTATTCTAATTGCTAATATTATTATTTAGTTATATTTCTTCCTTCTCTTTATTATTCTTCTCTTATTCTTATTCTATTTGCCATCGATTAACGATTAGAAATCATTGATGTTAAAGAATGTGTGCAATGATGCTCATTGTCAGTGTCTCACCATTTTTTTCACAATGGATATATTAAATACAAAACATGTATACGTGTTCTACAACAAAATAAGATTGTTAGATAGGCGTGATAAACATTGTAAAAAATCCTAGTAATATCTTTAACATATCCTTAAATAAAATATTCTACTTTTTGTTTATCTCTTACAGAACTTTCCTCGTAGAAAAAATTGTAGAAATCATATTAATCATATTACTTTTATAGCTCTTTTCAACGATGTAAATAAGGAGAGAGACTCAATTTACTCGTTAATGTTATAATTATTAAGAAAAAACATTGATTCATCGATTATGAGAAACTTCTGAAACGATATTATATATTCTTTTATTTTACATTAAAAATTTAGAAACTGGGAATATTACTTCATCAAGACTTGTTCTCGGACATTTCATAATTATTACCTTTTATGATTACTACCTACCTACTTCTAAAAATAAAGTTAAGTAATATTAATTAAAATATTGTGTTCATTTAAGCATCATGTTCGAGTTTTCGTATCCTTTATAAAGTTAAAATTTCAGTAAATATAAATTTATGTGTATGCATGTATTATATCAAGATTAAATTTCATTTGGCTCAAGAACTTCCTCGCATTATCGACCAATGAATGTTTAATCAGTTAGCATAATCACTAATCACTTCGTAATCTCTAATCGCCACAAAACCAATAGAAAGAAAATTATACCGCAGTTCGCTTAACCACTAATTATCCATACTCATGACCCGCAATTCTATCACATTCTGTGACGCTAATCCACATACGTGACGATCAACATTCAACATGCAGGGAACATCACATTGAGTTTGATATATGTGTGACAACATATCGTACCTACATCTCTTAGCTATACGTTAAGGGTGTCTTTCCCGCGTTGTCGCGCTTTTCGTTGCAAACCACCACTTTCGTGAAAGTGTGCACGAGCGCGGAGCGATCACGCGCGATCGCTCATAAAAATTATAAGAATTTTAATCTCTAATAATTCTAATGAAAACAAAACCGGAAGAATCGTCGACACATTTGCCCTTTTTATATCAAGAGACTTTACAAGGCCATAGCATATTTGTTGTATTTACGCTGATATTCTTCAGTGTTTCCCGACACGTTGTCAGCCATTTATTACATTCAAACAGAGATGTTAGAGATTTAATTAATAAAAGTAATGTTAGAAGATATAGTTGCCATTTAAAATTATTAAATACGTATAATTTATAATTACAAAGTGGTTGTACTAAATATATACGATTTGTAAATATGGATATGGATTCTTCAATACTAATTTTCTTATTTCAAAAAATTAATCTAAATAAAGTAATAAGGTTTTTTTTTAGTAATTTTCGTTTAAGAGTAAGCAGATATCAACAATTTCTATAAGTGCAGTATGTATTCACTACTTTATGTAGTCACTACGCAAAAAGGTGAGGTTTTATAAATCAAATTTTTGTATAAATTTCTAAACTTTTGACTGCACACAATACGTGTCACGATCGAAGGAAATCAGCTTACTGTACACCAGCGAAACGTTTTCTAGCTGCCATCCCTATGGCTGATGAGAAAATGGCAGAATTTCTTAACGTGTCTAAGTTTATAAATTCTAATTTCCCAAGTATCTACAGTCACTAACGACAGCGATATATTAGAAAGACGAAATTCGGAGAATATTGGGAGAAACAGTTCGATTGCTTTAGTATATGGAGTCTCGAATTATATCTCGAGCGAAACGGTATCATATATAGAATGTGAGAAGAAGTCGATTGGTAGAAACCAAGAGCTTTTTCTGCTAATCAAAGAGAGTATTTCTCTTTTTACGATAAATCGCTCTAGTCAAATTTAATTTAATTTAATTTTTGCAGGCTAATTATCGCTAAACACATTTAACTACCAGTCCCTATAATTGTTCTGCGGCCGAAATTATTTGGGTCCCGAATGATTATTGTAACTCGTTTAAAATCTTTTTACGTACTTATTCCGTTTTTCGCCTTTCTCCTCTCCTCTCGAAGTCACTCGCTTCGTTTTAATTACACATCTTACAAATCACCAGTTTAACGGCTAGTACTTACAGGCGTATGTATATGTAACAATTAATCGCGCATCTACGAGGATCAAGCGTTTCCTTTCGCGACTCGTTCAAATGTGGTTTTAGGCCGTTCGAATATGATTTGAGCACTTCCTGTTGAGAAACGGAGATCGCGATCATCATTATCGCCCGATCGCTTAAATTCCGGCGAGACATCCTTTCCCGCGAAATGTGGCGAAATACAATCGAACAAGTGACGAAAATCATAACGTCCATGATAGTGAACGTCATAATTAGATCGAAATGAAAAACGAAAAAAGAAAAAGAATTACAAATGGCTAGTTTCTTCGTTCTTCTCGCACAGCGTTTCGTCACGAAGTAAAATCTGTAAAATTATAACAAATCGATCGTGTGCTCATGTAAGAATCTTTCGACAAGTTTTTAGTACCAATAGGCAATATAATACAGCGTTACTTAAGGAATTAACCAAACGAGCGGATACAAGATCGATTTCAATCGCCGAAACGCCGATACGAGCACGCTGCCCGCTACGCAGACGAGAGAACTTGCTATTGTTGTTTGATCCACGTAAAGACACGCGCGCACTTCCGTGAGATTGTCCCTGACACTTACAATTAGACGTTAGAACGAGTACAACACAGATATGTAAGAGAAGAGGCCGTAACTCTTAATTAACAGCGTTCTCAACGAGGTGACCGATCGCGCCAATATCCATCCCGTCGCGAGAGGAAGGAAACCTACTTCCTTCGACGTTCATCGATAATTTTCTGAGGAATGTTTCTATATCTGCGACTGATTGACCTGATAATTTACGATATACCGAATGTACAATTACGCAGTAAATTAGCGATGTGTGTGCACTCGTCTCTAGGAATATTTTACACACGGCCCGCAGTACCTATATATTATAGTATATGAGTTGTAATAAGTACGCGAGACACACACATATTATCTTCTATCCATAGCGTAAGTTTTGGATCAATAGTTTCGATTGTCAAAATTGATACAACGCACGTGCGTATTTGTTTGTCCGTTTATCTGTTTGCCTGTCCGTCTGTCTATGTGTGTGCTTCGTGTGTATATATGTATGTTCGTCATAATTAGACGTGAGACAATAGCGAAACAGACTCAAGTCATGCTCTACGTTAAGATTCCTAGCGTTCTGTATCGTAGAAAAATCGTAATTGCTCTCTATCCGAGCGAATATGTCATGTGTCTAGATTTTACTATAAGGTAAGGATTTTACTGTAATCTCGAACTTCGTCGAAAACTAGACCGCTACAAGATTTTTAGAAACGCGTGAGAAATGAGCGAAGCAAAGCGCGGTTCGAATACGGACAATTTAACCCTTTGTTCTCAGAGTCTTATAAACATATAAGTAACGTATAAACATCAATGTAATATAATTGTACATTTATATACCTCCATTGAATTACATTCAATTTTATTCATATTTATATTTAAGTGTATATAAATAAATATAATATAATTTGCATGATAAATGTAATAACAAGATATTTAATTTTAAAAAATATATAAAGTAAAAAAAAGTTTAATTATAGAAAGTTAGTATTAGTTTAATAAAGAATTATGAAGAATTATGAAGAATCTTTAAACACAAACAATGACGCTTCATCTAATCAATTAATGATAAAATAATAATTTAAAGAACAAGAGATTAATTTGTCATTTGTAATTTTATTAGTAAAGATTAAATCACTGACAGTGTGATTTAAAACTAATGCCGTTACGAAATATAAATTCTTGTCTCGAGCTCTAATAAGTATTAATTTATCTAGCATCGTCAAGAAGAGAACAAGCAGCAGCGATAGCGATAACAATATCAATAATCGGCATCGATAACGATAGCTAACGATCGTAATAGTTATTAGGTCACTTCGAAGGCTAATAGAAAACTTGTTTAGAATGCGCTCAACTACTTACAAAGGAGAGAAGTCCTCCGTCTAGAATATATGTAGATGATTGCATTCGTACGAGAAGATTGTCCATGCGATCTTCATATGAGGAAACTTTCGATGAAATGCATTTGTTCGAATTAATTATTCCTGATGATTTTTTCGTCAAAAGTTTCGCCGATTTCCTTTACCTTCGCTACAAATATATCTCTTTCGCTTGTAATTTCTATTTATGTCGTTTGTAAGATCATATTTGGAATTTATTTCTTTAACATGACTCGTATAACTCTATCGTTCGTGAGAAAAAAAAATGAATTAATAGTTGGAAATTTAATTGCATCACAAGCTACGTGTTAATTGAAATATTATCGACTTTGACGAATGCCTAGTCATTAAGATACTAGTATTATACGACATAATAAATAAAATATAGATGTGAGATTATATGTCGTAATGCGTAATTTGTTTTACAGCAAAGTTCGAATCTGTGTCGTTCAATATTCATGACATCGGATATGTCTCTAGGCCGATTATATTCGTGAAACGTTATTTTTTCTACGATATATCTGACGTAGCCCTCGCAAAGGCACAATCGTCTCGTTTATGAGTCTTGCGAGGCGTGTCGCTGGCGTTCGAGGCGAGGAGACTGATGTAGCGATTATATCGACAAAAGATGTGTGGACAGCACAACCGTTAATTAAAGTGTCTTTTTTTTCTTCTTTTTTTCGGGCCAGGCTCTCCCGCTCTGTGTGTTTTAAGTAAAAAATTACTTTCTTGATGCTTGGGCGCTCGCGATTCCGCCTGCGCGTCTTTTCGATCAAAAGTCTGCCGTTTACAGATTGCAAAGGAATTCTCAAAGGAATTGTAAGATTTGTCTTAACTATTGGATCTTAAAGACTCGAAGTTAATAATAAATAAGTAAAAATTTACGTAAAGAAAAGAGAATCAGAGCCTGATATTTTACAGAGGTCCAATATTTACAAAAAGGTGGAATTAACGGAGGCGTGTAGTAATATAAGAACTGCACATGTATATGTAAAGAATTTCGTCTCGAAAAGGACTTGCGAAAATAAATTTTCGATTAAACTTTCGTTGACATCCCTTAAACATCTACATCGTTAACACCGAGTTTTAATGATATGGGACAGTGACATCGTATTTATCCTTAATCGTATCATTTAAACACATGTACATTTTGATTATCCTTCGTTACAGTTTCCCCGCGGATCGTAATAATATGTAGTATATTTATATAGGGTATATGCATGTGTATACCACATCCCGGATCGATATCGACGCCGTAAGCTTCACGTTATACCAAGTTATACACATACACCACATCACTTAGGTACCGCCGCGTGTTCCATCGTCTGTGCACGCGTCACACTCAATATATAATAATAAATTTGTGACTTCAACTTCGTTTTACCGCGGGACTCGTGGATCATATCGTGAGAATGCTGCGTGATCATTAATTAATTCTGTTTTACGATATTATCACGTTTATTACCTATCACTAATTACTCGGGCGGGGTAAGCGCAATAAATTCTGGACAATCCATTATGTCCATAATCTCGTCGCGGGACATTGTAGGACTTAAACATTCACATTAACGCGTCCCGAGAATCATCCCGTAAATTATCCCGAAGCGATAGATTAAGCTCGTGTTAAAATTTTCGCCGTACATCTTCTTCCCTCGTCATCTCTGCCAATTTTTTCCTCTTTTCTTTTTTTTTTCATAGCCAATCAAACTGCTCGAGATTGCTTCGTGGGATCATGGTGATCTTCGAGACGCTACGCAAAACGGGACGTCAGCGTTACATCTGAGAAAGGTCGAAGAAATCCGCCTGTCCGTCCCGTCTAATCAGTCTACGAGCTACAAAAATTGTGCGACTTCTAAAACACCGAGTTTGGTTGGTTATTAATCAAGTTGGCCGCGAAGTTATCTTCGGGGACTCATCCGCTCGTCTCGCCACCGCCTCAACCTCTTTTTATATCATCGGCTCGGCCAGCGAGCCTTGAAACGATTGTCTACCATTAAATAGTTACGCCGATCGAGGCATTTCACTCGAAAAAAAATTCTGAATTTCTATAATTTGAGATTATTTCGTAATACAGTTTATGTCGATATAATATTTGTGAAAATTAACATTTATATATGTCTAATGTAAGAGAACAACAGAAGACAACACAATTCATAACTACATGTCGATCATTAAAGCAGAATGAAGAGATTGTAATCGTTTACTATATTGTTGCAAACTTCTGTTTTGCATTCCAAATCGAATATCTACGTTAGAGAGAAACGCGAATCCTGAAAACGCCTCGTCGACGTAGGAAGATCAAACAGGCTCTATATCCCCGTTGACCTTTAAGTATCGATATTTGAATTAGTACGTGCGAAATTCGATCGAATCACTGACTGGATCAACCAGATGAGACCGCCGTCGGCGGCAGATGTCGATCGAGTTTCGCTTCGCACATTCGATATTATATTTGTTTTGGGAAAAATGGACCCTTATCATTTCATCAGGATACATGGCTGCCTTCCGCTCGCCTCTGTAGTTACTCGTCGAAAAATAAACTTTTCGTACCTTTTCTTCCTTTGTCCCTGTTGCTTCGTGCGAACAAGACTTGCACAGGTACACCTTTATTGCTAAAATCACTGCGAGTACCGACAAAACACTCACAGATATCGAAAGGCGTTAATCGAAGGAACTCGGTTCTCTTGAATCTATTTACCTCTTCGCAAAGTTTAAAATGCGACGACGCTGACGCTGACATCGCCCGACAAGCGTAAGTTCAATGGAAGCATTATTATGTCTTTACAATTTTTTAAGTTGATTGTCTTCTCGAACAATTGTATAAACCATCTGAAGTTGATTGTCTTCCGGTTTTTATGCTATGCATGATTACCGATTTTTTTCAATTAATTAAGTCGTTTGTCATACAACACGTATGATCGATCCATGTTACAGATTGATCTTATTATTTTTGAAAATCGCTTTTTTTACATTGCGATGAGCAATCTGAAGTTCTTATGCGACATTTGTTTTAACTTTAGATTTATGTTAGAAAAAAAAGATAAAAACTTTTGCTATAATATTTTAATAATATCCAATTTTTTTCTAGAAACACATATTTCTTCTATCATATGTAAATGCCAATAAATAATCAAATATTTAACTGAAAGATTTGTTCATTACTTGTTTGTTTGCATTTTTAATTAAATAACAATTATTAAATTAAAATACATTAATCGACTTAATACCAGCAAATTATGAGTGTCAATTAATTAATAAAAGTGTTTTTCTACCTGTATCCGCATGTTATTGTGATTAATTATAATTGAAAAGTGTTGCGGCAACATAGAAAAACTGAAACTTCGTCGATGCGAACTTCATTTGCCTTTTGGGACAAAACGTAAGCCTCGTCGCTGCACTCAAGGACTTGTAATAATAAAGAGTGCCGTTGTCTCGCGAAGATCGAGATCGCGTTGTATTCGAACTAGCCGACATTGCCACGTGATCAGCCACGATTTCCATCAAGAGATGATCTTGACGACGGACTCGCCCTCGTCCTTGAGCAAAAGGCTCAATCTGAGGTCGAGCTCGCCGGCCTCGAGGGCCCACTTTTCCCTTAACCATCATGGCGAGTCCGCGTTGTGATGGCCGAGGGTGTGGATCGGGAAGAGCGGATACCAATCGAAGATAAATTCCTTGGGCGGCAGCAGATCGAGATCCACTTCGGCGCCGCCCAGGCCCTGGTTGCTCTCGAAGCCCTGCTTCTTCTCCCACAGCATCACCAGCAAGTGCCTGCTCTGAATGGTGTCGGAGCGTCCGTATTTCAGCGTCTGCCGATACTGCGGAGTCTTCGAATGTCGCACCACGCGAGTCTTGCGCTTCTGCAACCACTTGTCGCCGTCTCGCTCGCGTAAGTACGTCTTCACGTAAGTATCTACGGGACAAGGATAAAAATTTCGTTGTCAATATTCGGGAAAATGGCCTTAAAATCTGACACTTTCGGCGTCTCTGCGAGTGGAAAGAATTCTCCTGCAATTTTCCAATTATGATCAATGAAGATGTAGATCAAACTCGAGATCAAAGGCACATTCAGGTTTTTTTAAATATAAAAATAGAAACAGTTAAAGATCTCTGAAGGAGGAAACAAAAGGTGTATTATTCTACTATAACTAAAATATTAAAAAACTGAGCTAATAGCTCTTAGTTATCTTTAAAATATTTATAAAAACGTTACACGTTAATTTTACTACAGTTTTGGCCTTAATAAACCTTAACAAGTTAGCGGATGTAGGTCGTTGCCATTAACCGGGCGTGTTGAACGCTCGCTCGGAAATTTGTTTCTAAACGCTAAAGTAATGCATGAATAATCAAGACCTGAACACCCGCACGCTGTAAAAATAGCGGCTGCGAAATTAACGCCCGCGCGAGGATAGATAGCCGGGAGGATCTCAAAGGTACTACGTGTTGCGAGAATTTTATAGTAACTGCAAACAGAGGAACGAATAACTCGAATGGGGGGAGGGGGGGAATTAACAGCGGTAAAGAGAAAAGGCACGCTCCTCAAATTACCTGGCTCCTCCTTCTCGTCGGGACAAATATCCCTCGCGCAGATAACTTCGACCTCGAGAGTTCCCTTGCACATGTAGAAGCCCAGCTGTACTTCGCCGTTCTGTGCTCCTGTAATGTTTGCGATCGCAATCAAATGGATACGGAAGTATCCAAAAATTTTAATAAGAAAACTAATAAGATAAAATAAAGATTGATATAGACATTCGAGATTTAATGAGTTAAAAAATAAACGCGATTTCAGCTTTGTGATTTATCAATTTGAGTAAAATTATCTCAATCAGAGGTAGGTAATATTTTTATAAGGAAGAACTCTTTTTCGAGTTAGTCGAAATTACATTTTAGACAGAACTAAGAAAAATATATATATATAGTATTTGCGAAAATAAATAATTTAATCTTAAGGGAACTGAAGGGGGGGAGGGTGATATAATGGATATTTTACCACTGATTATTTTGTATCCTTTTGGCAGCAACTGTCCGCGACCCAGTTTCAGATTGACGCCATTTTCATTTCTCGCTGACTGACTGAAATAACAAAAGTTATGCCATAGAAATTCAATTACGTTTAATTTAATGAATATCAACTTAGGATGTGATTCAGAATTTCCGTCCGCTCTTCTACCGTTGCATGTACGATAACCGAACTAAAATATCAACGACGCGATGATGTAAAGCGTAACTGATAAATTGATAAATAGACATTGAAAATATGAGTAGAACAGAGTGATTGATCCACTTTAACTTTTGTCACAAAAGATGGATCGCGTACCTCCATTTCTCGTCTTCGTCGGATTCGCTATTTCGATCGTAAAATCTCTCAGGAATCTCCTTGACGCTGTCTTTGCGCTCACCCCGCCCTACGAGTTGAAAAATATCTTTTCACACTATTGATCACATTGGACCGGCTGCAAATTGTATGGTGTTGCACGAGCAAGCAGAAATCTATCTTATCAAGATATTACTCGAATCTTATTCATTGAATGACAATACTCATGATGAAAATTTATAAATATTATCACAATTGACATTCCTGGATTTAGGCGATTTTCTACGTGCTTCCATACAGATTGCAGTTAAGTAGTTTTATTAAATAAAACAATTTACACCTGCCAATCAGAAGAGTCAGTTCTACGGGCTTGTAATTTCAAACTCAGTTTTTGTATGCAACACATCTCTCACAGAAGCTTCCTACTGAACAATACGACAGTTGCAAAGCATCTTCGGTCGTGTGAATTTCAAAATGATTCCAACAATCTATATTCTATCGTTAACGTAATTACGTTTCTAAAAATGTTTATTAAAATTTGCTTCGAACATCCGGTGGCACTTCAAGTAAGCGATCGTGAAGATATTAGATAACTTTTTTTCTGGTCGTATATTGTATAATACTATAATGTACATGTAACTTTTATAATAAAAAATAAATAAAGTACATCATATATATCACTGTTTTACAATAATATCGATTTTTAAATTGCCGATAACGTCTACTTTATTATATACAAGGATATGCAGTGAGGATTTCTATGCATGCAAATTCGATCGATGCCAATGGGGCTACTAGCCGAATCATGAAATTCAACGACCGAAGCTTCCTGAATTAGGTAAATGTATGTAATAAATTCCAAACGCGTTTTCTACATAGAAGTAAGATACAAACTTCGGCTCCAAAGTACCAATGATAGCAGGGAGTTTCAACTCTACGAAGAGGGAAGTTCGGTCTCGCTAGCTGTAATAAGATAATTAGAAGCTCGGAGAGCTAATAGAGTTCGTCCTTGTTCTATTGTTAACATATTCTTCTTGAAGTTCTCATTATGATTCTTATACATTTATACTTGCCCATATATTTATTCTAAGACATACATATCACTCCAATTCGAGCAAACGCTCTTTGTCAAAATTACAAATTTATAGATAAATTAAACATATATGGATTTTCATCTGAAATTATATTTTCTATCGATTTGTTTTTAGTTTTCCTGCTATAAGAAAAGATATTAGGATTTCTTACCCTATGCCCTATATATATTTATCATTTATTTCTACAAGCATTATTGTACATTTCCCGAATTTATATATCTTTTACTTCTAATTTTTATATTAAAAAATTCTTTATTAAAAAATTCGATCGAAATATGTCATTTCATCCATATACATCATATTTGTACATTAACATTATCATTTTATACAAATGTTAATAAAATATTTTTGTATATAATATAAAAATATTCCTTGGTGCAATATATAAAAACTAGATGTCATAAAGTAGAAAATTTTAAATATATGTACAGGTAAGAATAATTAATATAAAATACATTTGTTAAAAGTTAAAGAGAAAAAAGATTAAGAACAATTTCGGAACTAGCAGACATAGTATAAAGAAAGAATCGGTAGAAAGTCGTATAGTCAGTATAGAGACAGTGTCAGATAAGTCAATCACACTAATAAAATGCTACTTGTCAGATGTTCGTGTCAATATAGAGCTAAAGACGTGCGACGATACGACGATGGCATTCGACGACTTCTCTTACCTAAGATCACGATTGTAGATAGCAACAGTGGTAGCAGTAAGTTGGCTAGCGTTCAAATTATCTATAAATGCTAATAGTGCGCTCAAGCAAATATTCCAAAGCGTTATTATACTCGCTTCAATTGCTAAAAAATTTAGGAGAAAGAAGCAAAAAGGAAGTCGTAAAGGTTTTGCAGTAAGGAACGTGGATAAGGTATTTTGTATACTACTCACCTGTCTGCAGATGACTCGAAAAATTGCATGACTACTTCCACAATGTATTGTTAGTTAAATAAATAACGTTTGTGCATGAGTAAACGTGTATGGATACATGTATGTGTATATGTGCTTGTAAAATTTAATCACCTATCCATCAATTATGAAAGTTATACGTGAAGTTGTTAACGTTACAATAATTAAAGATGTAAAGACTGATGTGCGCGTGTATTTTCTGAAACTATTAGGTTATAATGGATATATTAATAAAGTTATAATTGGTAATCAAACTGAATTCACTACTTAAGAAATTTCAATTGTTAACAAAGTCAAATAAAATAATAAAAGCAATTTCAGGAAAAATGTTACATTTATTATTTTCAAGTAGTTATCTCGATCAAATTTACAGAAGATATAATCCTTGGAAAAGAGAAAAAAAAGAGATAAAGTTAATTATAGAAGATAGCAAGGAATTAATGTACTAACTCCTTGGCGTTTAGAATGGTTAACTAGACTAATAAATGAGAGCAGAAGATGAAATAGAGTACGATTAACGCAAGCAAGAAATTAATGATATACCGAGAAGTTGCAAAACTGACAGAAGTATAATTAATCTCGTTGTAAAAAATTATATCACGATGGGATCACGAAAGAGACGCGTGCAAAGATGAAAGAAAATATTCCGCGGGTGGAGTTCGCCAACATGTTATCCTTTTTTTGTCTTATGATAAATAACATTTTGTACGTCTTTGAAAAGTACAACGTGTATCGGGGGAAAGACAAATTAATAGCACATGCACGCAGAGGGAGAGAAGAAATAAAATTGCAAGAAAAGCGACACGTGAGAGACATTAGAACGGTATTCTTTGTATATTGATATATCTATTTCTTTTTTATATTATTGATTACGTCATTGATTAGTAAAAAAGAGAACAGGATAAAACAATGGAAGAAAGTAAATATGGAAGGTTACAGAGAAAAAAAGAAACCGTGAGCGTATGACACACACAGACAAATTGCTGTTGCAATTGTTATAAAAAATGCAATGTTGCAATGATTATAAAGATATTTGTTGCCTATGTAAATTTTGCCTGGAGATCTCTTCTGTTGAAAATGTGTTATTGTAATTAATATTTTATAAAATTGATTGTATTAGTAAGGAATTATGAAAAAATAAAATATTGCGAAATAAAATAAAATATTAATAATATCACCAAACTTCAATTGACTATAACTGGCATATTTGTTCACAAAAAATCACATGGTAATGCCAGTTATAGTCAATTGAAGTTTGGTGATATTATTTTATATTCACTGGCGGAAAAAACCTTTCCATTAAAATAAAATATTCATTATACCTTCGAATAAAACGTGGTGTTGCTAATGGAATTAATGTTTGGCTATAGAATTGTTAATTTTTTTAATACTAAAATCGCGTAAAAATTTGTAAAAAGAAAATAAAATGTTCATCAAATTGGAGTTGTAATCTGAGAATTCAATCAGACTTGGGAATTTTTGAATCTAAAATCCTGTTTCTATTTTTCGTTTATTTACACCCGAACTAATGGATATTCTGATATCAATTTTGCTACGTCTACGTTTGACGTATCAATAAATTTACTCCGTTCTTATTCTCTCTCCGTTGCAGAATAAACACTACGATACCGTTTGTTAAAAGGGGAGTTTTAATTAAAGAGGCAAAATTTGGTAGCGAGATTCTGCTCAAAGTACAGATAGACAGAGAGTGATAGAGGAAAAGAGCGATAGACAGTGAGCGATAGAGAAAGAGTGTGTCTTACCGGAAGCCCGTAACGTTGGTTGACAGTGCCTTGCGATTATTTATCGAGGTGGTGTGGAGTGCGGCAATGGGAAGGAGGCCGAATTACCGGTCCTCGGAGACACAGGCTCGCACTGCCACACAGTAACTGTTGGGACTACGCACTCTGTTGTCGTTGTTGGTGGTCGATGGTGGTCGATTGGTTGGTTGGTTGGTTGGTTGGTTGGTTGATTGGTTGGTTGATTGGTTGGTTGGTTGGTTGGTTGGTTGGTTGGTCGTGCGTGCGTGGCCCACGATTTGTCGTCGATAATCGGGGTGGTGACGATGGTCGATGGCGTTTCGACCGAGCGAACCAAGTGTTTCGCGATTCGAGTTGAGTACGAAGAGCGTTCAGAGTTTTGGCATTGGCGGACGGTGCCGACCGAGAAAGGATATCAAGATAATCAGCAATACAGTCAGTGAGGCGTCAAGTTCTAAGTGCACGCTGCGCTCGAGGCCGTGCACTTACGTGAACGAAGATATGCACATAGATGTTAACAGGAAGTCGGAGGGCGAGAAACTGATTAGGTGATTGCGATTCTTTTGATGACGTCGGGGACGCTTAATGATCGCTTCGATTATTAAGCGCAGCGACTTATACTGTCAACGAGATGAACGGCCGCATAATTCGGCCGATTTTTGTGCGAAAGCGAGGAAACTGAGTAGGGATAATTGTGAGTAGTACTTTGACCCGTCGCGTTGAATTCATTCTCTTCACGTGCTCCAAAAACATCAGCCAGCTTCTTTCTCATGCACAATTTAAAGCCTGCTTCCTCGTAAATCTTCTAGTATCTTCATTAGCCGTCAGCAGATAAAAAATACGCTAATTCTGTGTTAAACTAAGTAAAGTTAATTCTATATCGCGGTGAAATATTACTTTGACTTTGTGAATTCTGTTAGCGTGTGCCATATTATGTAATAAACGTCCTTTTCATACGTTTAATTAATACTTTAGTAGAATAAAATGTTAAATACAATATTGTAAAGATTATGGAAATTGGATACATTCAATATGCTAATATACAAAAAGCACCAATATTGTCATTAAATATTAACTGCTTCGATCTTAATCGAAAAATTTTTATAATTATTAACGTATTATCACCGCAATCGACTTCGTACGTTCAGCACGTAGCAGAAGCCGCCAGCTAAAGCGACCGTTAAGCCTGAAAGATGAAGAAACGATAATCTTGCTGACAGAACGATCAGCAACGCATCATGGCACGCTTGGTGTCAATGCGGCAAACAACACTCGGAGGAGTGAATGAGAGGCTGAACAGCATAAGAACAAATAGAGATAGAAAGAAAGAGAGCAACAGAGAAAGAGCGGAAGATCGCGGCGCGTAAAGTCACACACGTGCGTGCAACGGTATACAGAAGCACAACAGCGAATTATGTTTTCCGCTATTGTGGCGAACGGCGGTGGCGGTGGCAGCGGCGGCGATGACACTGTTTCTCGCTTCGTAAAAGCCTGAGGTACAGCCGTACAGCGAGAGAGCGAGAGAGAGAGAGAAAAGAGAGAGCAGGGGATTTGAGTCGTTACTGTCAGGCTGTGAGACGATACGAACAATCAGCAACAGGCAACAGCGGCGCGCAACAGCGATCGCAAAATACAGTTGAGCAGAGAGCGCACAGATCGTGATCGCGTTAACTTTTGCTGGTTTTGGTGGAGAACACATCGACCTCTTCGTGGAACGCAAGCAGAGCGAGAGACAGACACAAAGGCGGAATAAAACGTGGTGGCTTAATGCTCGGTAAAACCACGTCGATTTACGAGCATTTCCGTCGACCGGGACGATGACTCCTCGAGACGTAAAAGCGGAGGATGATTGACGAACAAAGCTTGAAATTTTTCCGCAGATCCAAGCGAGAATGTCGCACGATGGATTTGTTTTTAAGCTCCACGATGGACCCACGCGGTAGTGATCGAGATGCTTTTCTACTTTTTTTCTGACTCGATTCCATTCCGACGTCGACGAGTCAGTTCCGCGCAGCTAGACGAACCTGTGCGATGACTTTTTGGCGAGTGTTCGTTGGGGATTTGCAGTCTAATCCAGAAGCGAGGTAAACGCTGAATCAAGCATCGAGCGTATGAACGATGAGATAAGCGACGAGGCACAATTGAGGATGTAAAACAGAAGGCGAGGATCGAAGGCGGTCATCGTCATGGTCGACATTATAGACACGAAAATCTATTATCGAGTCGATCGTATCCCGAAGTCTTGTCAAAATCCTTTCCAGGTCGGGCTACTCCCGTTTTGAATCCGTCCGATTTAGATTCCACAAACTGGGACAAAAATGGCTTTTGACAAAAACGAGTGAGAAATTCCTTCGTGTATTAAGATCGTTCGCTCGGTCAAACCGCGCGGGGTCGACAGGACGTGATAGTGCGAGTTAGATAAATAATAATTGCATCGACATCCGAGTACAAAAATGTTGGATAATTGTTGGAAAAAAGAAGGGTTTCTAATTCTACAAAAGAGAGTCGTACGATGTGGTTAAACATATAGGTGAGGGCTACACTGAATATAAATTAGGAACGTGATTGTACGAAGTAAAAATTATATGTAATAAAAAGAATTGCAGATTATAATAATTTCAAAATATTTAGGAATTTAAAAAATACCTTTTTATGGCACACTGAAGTTGTACATCGAGATAATTATTGCGAAAGTGTTCTGCTTTCTTCGTGTCATATGATAGTATATAAAGACGTAACAGTAAAAATAAGAAATGTTTTCAGAATTTTTTGCCAAACAGTTTTTACTTCAAAAATTTACATTTTATCGGATAATTATATAGATTTACATTTAAATGGGATCTTTTCTTAATAAAAAATATGATATTTAACCTTTTAATTAATTCTATTACTTAACAAGAATTAAAAAAAATTTTTTTAATTCTTTACTTTTTGGTTTTATGTAGAAACAAGCGGAATATTTTTTAGAAATCGTAGAATAGTGAGTTAGTGCATTTTTATTTTCTGTACACAAAAATTGTTTTCTGAAAATTGAAATAAAAAATAGGGAGAAAAACAATATTAATAAAGAGAAAGAAACAGGCAAGTGATTCATGTAACGTACACACATAACGAATATGGTCGGACAATCACATGTGAGACGAACACACATGTGTACGAACACTCAGATACAATGCACACGCGCTCTCGCACACTTACATACATCTGGATGCACGAATTATGGTATGGCGTTTTATTAATGATTCTCTTAGTCGAGCCAGAGATAGTGACGGTGACCGTGATGGTCGCCAACGAGACGTTAAACAACAGTAACGGTGACAAAATAGAGAAAGACAGAAAAAGAGAAAAAGTGTATCACAAAATGCAGTAAAAATGGTTCGTGGAGGTGTGACGAATGGAGAGGTACAAAAGGCAAACAAACAGTCGGACGACGGACGAACGAACGAGCGAAATGATGGCCAAAAGAAGCGAGGAAAATGTTTATACTCACGGCTGCCGCGTTTCTTGTCGCCGGAGAGACTCATGGTCCTGCTGAGTTCGCCTTTGGTCGCCTTCAACGCTCGCAGACCCTCCAGGATCTCCTCGGGATCCCTCATCGGTCTGGTGAATGAGCTTCGCCGCCGATCGCGATTGTAATGCACTATAGCCGGCATGTCAGCCTCGCCCATGCTTCCACCTGGAACGAATTTAAATTAAGAGCAATTAGATACAATTACGAGAATCATACATTAGTGATATTGAAGGACTAATGACATTTTTCATTCGTATTTCGCGAAATGAAATTTAATTCTAATATAGAACGAAAGTTCACAATTGTCCATACAATTATTAAATAGAATAAATAGATCATAAATTGTTACATATTTGTGATTTTCATTAAAGAAAAAAAAAGAATGTTACAATGTCATTCTTTATGATGTTGCCCTTTTGTTTTTTTAATGCTTCTTTGATGCCTGCTATTTTTCACTTCGCGGTGCATCGATTTCTGTTGTTTACAACGTTTACACGAGCATCTTCTAGCTGAAGTGACGTAATCGAATAGCGATAATCGAGGAAGCTGTTACTTAAGCGTGCCAAGTGCTCCCAAGCAGAGGTACTCGAGGCTACCCAACAATAGCATCACGGATAGTCCCACTCTATCGTTATATCATCTTTGAAAAGGAGACAGAAGAAGGGGCGAGTTCGCTTGAAAATGGCCAGCTTGCAACGAAAAGCGGAACACGGTTTATTGGGTCGAGTATCCGCGAACAATGTCGAAAATTTTGACGAAAACATCTTTTAAAAACTTGAATTTTCAAAAATTTTAACGTTCTAAGATTTCGTTTAAGTTTTTTTGTACCGAATGCGTTATTTGGCAAATGTGTGCAAAATCGCTTGTAACACCAACTTAAAGATATATAAAAAAAACTTTATTATGGTGATTTACTATAACAAATATATCATATCTAATGGATTTTAAGTTTAAATTTTACATTTACATTAAAAAAGATATTTGTCTATTTTTTCTTTACTTATTATATCTCTTAATTTTGCACAATAATTAGACACTAAGAATTATTAATTAAGAAAATTAAATAGAATATTAAATAAGAATATTAAATAAAATGAAAATTTTCTTAAATTTCTCTGCGGAGAAGCTTGATATGAATTTAATTCAAGATATCATTTCTTTGTAATTAAAATTCTATCTTTCCGATTACAATACTATTAAATGCTCTCGTAATTATAAGCCTTGCATTAATTTCTCTTGGCCAAGAGACTAATGGAAATTAGTTGAGGGAGATCCTCTTACTAACGCGTCGTTGCATTCCCGCCAGCAATTTCTCCGAAAGAGAAATTGGATGGTATCGAATCTTTTTCGTGACGCTCACGTTTGCTGTCGGTGCCGCCTTGACTCTGGAAGCTGCTCCTGCGGCTACCCGGCAGAGATCTGCTGTAATCCCGGTTGAGCTCGTAAGGCTCGACCTCGAGTTGCTCGGATTGGCTGGAACCGCGTCTGGAATTGGCGTGCCAGGCATGGTCCGGATGCAGGAAGCAGAACTCCGGGCTACCGCTGTCGCTCTGCGTATCGTCGCTGTAGCTACGATCCCGCAGCTCCTTCCTAAATAATCTCTGGGCGACCTCCATCGATAGCGAACCGCGCGGCGAGCAATACGGCGACTTGCCTGTTCGAAGCCCGCGTGGATCCTCCAGCCGATACCTGACATTTCATAGATTGCGATACTTCGACATATAAACGGTTAACAAGATCTCAATTTTCGTATTGTTATTAATCATCGATTTGATTGCTGTACAAAATTACGTTAATTAGTTTATGTATCTATTTATATTTATTATTTATGAACAGTGAAGAGATTTCACATATTAATATTAATATTTGATACATTTATAGTGCAATGCACATATTAATATCACATTAATATTTAATACATTTATAGTGCAACTAATAATATTTGAGACATTAATATTTAATTTAATACATTTATAGTGCAATTCATAATAATTAATAACATTTAAAATACTAATTCTATTAAATTTATAACAATTTCTAAATATTATAGCAATTATAGTTTAGCTGACTATAAAATTCATAGACTGTTTTACTGTTTTACAGTCAAGAACCGCGTGTCAAATGATCATTGCAGTTATCCAAACGCAAGAAGTGTTTCAATCTCTATCTGAAAAAAAATACACTTACCAAACTGCTCTATCATTTTCAAGCGCTCGCTGAACATCGACAGTGCATTCACCAAGGAACACATTATCGCCATCGGGACAGTAATCCCAGAGAGTCACCTCGATCGCACGTTCCATCAGGCTCTCGCCATCAACTCCAGTAAAGAACAATGTAGCGTTCCAGATAGGTTTCTGGGTCGGCTCAGCTACGATAGTTTTCAGCGGAGTTGCATTGCCGCTATAAAGGTCACGAGTGATTAATTAATCTTTCATTTTAAGCGTTCGAAACATAGAGTAAAGATAAGTGAAGAAAGAGAAATCAATTTGGCGAAGTTCTTGGAGAAGCAATTAAACGCATTAATCGCGTTCACGCGGAACTATTGTGAAATATCAATTGATCTGTCATGTTCTAATTTTATCTAATTTATTATTTTTACTTTGCTTCGTATCGTACGTTTTATACGGTCAAGAATCGATTTCGCGGAGGACCAACGTGTCGGATACATTCAGTCCAAGAATTTACGAGATGTCCATGGACTTACGATGGTGGAGCAAGGATAAGCTTTGCGAAAGCCTCCGGCAAGGTACCGAATCCGGTGTCTTCTCGCGCACATAAGTCGTCGGCCATGAAAACCGAAACGACCAATTCTTTGCGTTCCGTCTCGTACGAAACCTGGATCTGTATGCGGCCGGTCACCTGCCTCTCCTTCGCTATTTGTTCCTAAAAGATACGAGACCAATCTTAACATTTCTAGTGCATCGTAATCCGTAGGGTTGAAGATTTTTTAACCTGCTGGTGGAGATGAACGTTCCTTCATTTTCATAATTTAGATATAATTCTCAAAATATAAAGCAAATAGTAATAAAACGTTGATATTACAGTGGAGAATTATTGAAAGCAGTTATTAATATACATATAATAAATACGGAAATTTAAAACGAAATTCATTAACCAATTTATAGCAATAATGATAAAACCGATAAAACTCGAAAATAAAAGTATCATCTTAAAGGTATCTAAATTCTCCGCCAGAATACATCGAACGATTTTTTAATGGAACCTTCGTGCTCCACTCGCGGTTGTTGAGGAGACCGAAGCGGAATTCATTTTGCATGCAGAAGCAGTTTCGCGGTGGAGTTTTGTTGAGAAGATAAAACGAAGGAAAAGAATGTGAGCAAACTAAGAGCAGTCCTCGAGGTTTAATTTTATTCGTGTCAAGACCCATTTCATGACGCAGACCATACAAGTAGCAACTATGGGTGTGTATAGTTGTGTGTGTGTGTGTGTGTGTGTGTGTGTGTGTGTGTACAGGGGTGTAATCCTAGAAAAGTACTGATCTGTTTCGCTCTTTTATTTAATTTTTATTTAACTCTTTCAAACTAGCTATTCGGGCCAATGATTTTATCTAATTAATCCTAATTTATAATGAATATTTCTAATCTTTAAATTGAGATAGAAATCTGATATTACAAACAATTCATTGGCTCTTTTCAATATAGATAGGTTGACACAATTATAATTCCTTTATTATAGAGCTTATAAAGGATTTTGAATGTAAAGTTACAAAGATCTTTATCTTCGAATATCCTCGAAGAGTTAACAGAGAAATATTGGAAATCTTAAGATCTTTGAAAGCTTGAAAATCCATAGTTACTACAATATTGAAACTTAGACATCTCCAAAGACAGAGTTCCTTATCTTTAGAGCTTTATATAAAATGGAATCTTTTAATCCTTACATCTACGGATTTTTGGATTTTAAATATATTCCGGATTTCACCAAATTATTTTGTTACAGAGAGACATAAAAAAAGAGACATTATATATATATCGATCATATAATTGATATTATGTCATTAACATTATTTTAAGATTAACATTTATAATGTTTAATAATATATTTAATAATAATTTTTATTTTACATTTATAATGTTTAATAATATTAATTAAATTTACCAATTAAATAACTATTATATTATAATATATATGATGTAAAATTCATTTTTTATTATTAATGAGTAAGGATAAATTGTGTGTGCTTGAAAGAGTTAAAACAGGATAACTCTATTCTCTTATTAAAATATAAATTATTATTTGATATTTTTATCTAAATAGCATTTAAGAAAACACATCATTGGATTACAACCCTATACGTGCGATACAGTCAAGAAAAACGTTCGTTTGAAAGCAAGCTTTTGTTAATTTTCATTAATCTCTTTTTTTCGTCACGACCGACGATTTATATGTATTTATCCTCTAGGTCTTCTTCTCCTCTCCTTGTATTCTCTTCCGATGTTTCCACGACATCGCTTCACATATCTTCTCTGCATTCCAGCCTCGCATGCCTTCCCACGTGTCTAAGCCTTTTATTATCACGAAAAAAAAACATAAATCGTCTATCACTCTTTCTCTTTTCACGTACGGTTTTCCCGAACTGTAAACTGTTTGCTACGTATTTACATCTGTATATATATTGAAAAGGTTCTTTCTACGCAAGCAACCATGTGTATCGTCGCAACGCGCTTCTTCGGCTGCAATAAGTCATACTGTAATGACATACGTATTAAAGATAATACATCTATTGTAATTCAATGTCTGCAATTTAGTGTTTTAACAATTAAAATTTAACATATATATGCTTTTGCGTTTTCTCAAAAGAGCTTATATGCAAATTGATCGTATTGCTGTTCTATTTAAATGAAAATTGAAACTAATTGATATCATAGCTCTAATATTATTATATAAAATATGAATTTCCGGATATAGGATATCAATTTGTGATATAAATACAAATCTAATATCCTAACTTTCAAAACTGAAATTTGATGCAGAGTGTGGTAATTCCGTAAACTAAACTTTTGATTAACATGCTAATTTCAAAACTATATTTTAGGATAGTAATTTTTTAGATGAAGTATATATTTACGAGAACTCTAGTCTAGTATTAATTTTTAAATTACACATTTAGCGAATTTATTAATAAATAATATTAATAATATAATATTATTTTATAATAAAAGTAAAAGATTAATATACTTATATATTATTAGATTTCTTAAATATTTATATTTTTAATATTTTAATACTTATTTGTAAATATTTATTAGTGGATTGATGAGCATTACGATATGCTTTTTTAACCATATTATTTAAAATGAAAAATGGAAACTACCACATGCGAAAAGATAATTAATGATCATAAGACGGCCGGTATTATGCTTGGAGATTATTTTTACGAACAATCTCTGTTAACAAGTGCGGTCTCGGTAATGGGAATAGAAAAGTTATCGCGGATAAAAGCGGATGAGGATGGGCGAATCTTTTTATCTCGATTTAAAGTAGAAAGTGAAAAATGAATTTTAATGAAGATGACGATGAGATTCTGGAAAGAAATCACGGTAAAAATAATCCAACTCGCTAACTTGCTATCTCTTCCCATTATCTTTTCATATAATAATTTTATATATTAAAATAGTGTATTGTCGCATATAATTTCGCTATTTAATAATCAACGTTAAAATTAGTGAAAATTATAAATCAAATATTCAAGGAATATTATCCTCTTAGAAATTCTCTTAGAAAATTCATCTGCTTTTTGTGACGTTTGCACGAGTTACGAATTGTTTATAGAACGTTTCTTAAATGATTAATTGTGTAAATTCAGATAATTAGTTTTTTTCTATACATCGATATACCGTTCCGTTCTACAATACACGTGCACAAATTTTTTTGAAGCCGAAGAAGAGCCGTTGCGACAAGCGTTGATGTACAATGTCAGTCTACGGTTGTTTCCAAAGCGCGCATTTCCCCGGTATGACAATCGCCCAGCATTGTGACACGTTTCGCAACAACCGTCCCTCTTCCCCCCCCCCCCCCCCCCCCCCCCCCCCCCCCCCCAGGAAAATTCATTCGATGTACTCGATGGAGAAGTGCGTCCATTAAATCTGCGCTTGTGCACATATACCTTCCGTGTCCGTATAATACCAGGGAAAAGCGAGAATGTTGACAACAACCAAACGCCCGCGTTTCCATCCGAGCGATCCGCGCGCTTGTTCGTCGTTACCGTTAAAGATTATCGGCTTCGCCGCCTCGTATAACCCGGTCGTTAAACATTGGATAAAAACGCTCAAGCTCCGCAAAGATTAAAAAAATAAAAGAATAAAAAAAAAAACAGAACGGACGGAGCCCTTGAATACTCGTTTATATTTATTTAACCGCGTGCTCGTCGAAACGCATTGCATATCGATGAGACATTGAATTGTCGATTTCACACTGCCGTCGATTGCTAGCCGCAGCATCACAATTGCGAGCGCGCCACAAGTGATACCTCTCGCAATGATGGCAATGCGCTCGGACGTTTGGCATTTGTGCATCACTCAGGACGAGTTTGGTGTTCGTGTGTCTGCGCTCGCAACCAAAATTAAGGACAGCGGACAGATAGGGGGAAAAAAAGAGAAAGAGAAAGACAGAGAGCCATACATGTGTGTGTACGTGGAGAAAGAGAGAGGTTGGTATACGATCTATGAACTGAAATTATCAGCTAAACAACGAGACAGCCATAGACGTACGAGAAAATTGGAGAGAGAGAAAGAAAGAGCGAGAGAGAGAGAGAGAGAAGAGAAAGAAAGGTGAGAAACGAGCCGCCAAGGAGGAAAAAAACGCTAGCGTACAACTAGAATTCGTGCCAGTTGGGAGAGAGTAGCGTGGAGGGCCAATATGCTAAACTTGCTCAACATGAACAACTTACATTTCGTCTTTTTCATTTCTCTTTCGTCTCAGCGGATCTATTGCTTTTTTTTTTGTTTCTGATCATTATACGTCTATTTTTTTTTTTAGTATTTACACGGTGCGGTCAGCTTTTGTCAGCGGGTATATACAGGGAGACATACAGTTGCGTATATGCATGTATATATATATATATGTATAATATAAAGAAACGTAGATGACATCGAATATGTACATTCGTATGAGTGGAAGTAACGGATTTACTTAAAGTAACGTAGAGCAAAGAGAGACGGAGCAGAGTGTGTAGAGATCCAGAGAGGAGTCTCGTGTAAGTCCATCGTACATCGGGGATGAGAAGAATCAGAGTTAGAGACAAATAGAAAGTGGAAGGAGGAAAGAGAGAGAGAGAGAGTGAGTGAGTGAGAACAGAGGGGGGACGAGATATCAACTGATCGTGATAGCGAGATATACGTAATCTAACGTAAAAGAGAAATGGAGGAGCTGTGCAAAAATGTGATAAGGAGAAAGAAACAGTTAGAGAGTGAGAACAGCGGGGACGAAGAAGATGGATATACATTTATACATATATATGATCTTTCTCTGGCAGGGTAAATTACGTAAAGAAAGATCGAGTGCCACAGCCTCCGTGTATGCATATAGAGTCGAGCTTCTCCGCGAGAATCTCCTTTAGCTTTTCCGCCGTTTCTCCTTTCCATTCAGCCTTTGGAGGCCGGCTCTTTCGTGAACGAGGAGAGGGCGAGCCTCATCGCGAATCCAAGGCTTTATAATTATACCGAGAAAATCTGGAACAGTGTCCAGCATGCTTTGCCGGGAGGAATTGGAGAGCACGTATCGCGCTACGTACATACACGTGTACGTGTTTATTAGTAATTTATAGAGAGAAATGTAACGTGACTTTTTATAAAGAGCAAACCTCTTTGAAATATCACTGTAAATTCGGCTTTCCATATTTGCAAACAGCTCTCTTCCTTTATCGAGCGTGTATTTATTTCGAAAAATCGTGACCAGGTAAAATGACAAAAATATAAATAAGCGATAAAATGCTACATTTAATCATATCCGCGTTTCGTATGCACAAGCATTTGGCAAATGCTTTGAACTTGAAAATATTCAAGCTCCGAACAAATCGACTGCATTATTCAATCGTTCTAATAAGCGGTACAAAAACGTTATTAACATACACGATATATTTTAACATAAATAAATCTCGCTCGACACTATTCCATTCCTTTCGAAGACTGTCGAAAGTAAAAGGTTCGCCGGTTATTCGGAGTGAGTTTCATAGTGAGAAATTCGACATTCGAGGTGCTTCGCGACGGATCGCTTCCAGGCGATTTTATTCCGCGCGAGATCAGCAATGAAGCAAAGAAAGGAGAACAGCAACGACACAACTCGCCCCAACTGACACTTTCGTTTTTGTGCGCTGCGCGTTTTCTTTTTTCTCGAATCTCGTTCTCGTTGCACGTTGCGCGTTTATTGTTAGCCACACGTCTTGCCGCGTCTCTTGACGTGAAACGAAAAATGAAAAGCGTGACATTCGTTCTCTCTCACGAAAGCGACGGGCACGCTCGCGCGCTGTCTTTCTTTTTTCCCCTTTTCCTTTTCTTCTGCGCCACCGCGTACTACGTCACTAGAGGGATCCCGGAGGATTCCCGCGAACGTCACTATTATCCAATTTTATCGTTTTAAATACTCTGCAAACGGACTCAAAGACAGCACGGTGCTTCTACGGTGATTTTTCAAGCGCGAATAAGCTCCTTTGATTCTGAATCTATCTTACTTTTTTGGAAAAATGTAAATTAAAAACGATAAATACGATTTTAAATCCGTAAATATGTCTTTTAGAAGGGATGCAATTAGCTTCGTAAACTTCAAGTCCATTTACGAAGTATACGGTGTACAAAATCGATAAATGTAATCGTAGAGCTCGCGCCGAAAAGTCAATAAATCTCGCTCATTAACCCTAGAAATGCTAGAAATACTAGACGCGTTATTAATAGTTATAAAATTTATACATCTATAATATTTTCCACATAGATACGTCGTGGAGACTAATCTTATTACGTCGCTTAATAAACAACAAATTGCAGAAATCTTTATATTCTGCCTCGGTAATATTTAAGTGTTTCATCTTCCCCTACATTAACAAAGTTCTGACTCACGTCATTACTCGCTAAAGACGTTTAGAATCGACGCTGCAACGCTTTTGGAAATGGAGAAGTATATCGGACTTTACACGCGCGAGCTCTAAGAATTGCCAAGTAATAATGGTACACATGTTAGAGGCACCGTCTATATATTCGTCTTGTTCCTCTCGCGATGTCCACCACCGACAAGATATACAGAACGCGAACGGGGAAAGAACTTTTGGTATACAACACGTGGATTTGTGTTTCTTACATAGCGATAAAATATCGCATTCTCGTCAAACTGCTCCGATTTATCAGTGAACTCTGTTGATTCCGGAAATCGTTATTTCAGATATCTTTACGCGGTTCTACTATTCTATATAAATTTCTATTTCTGTATAAATTCTGTTCCTGCATTTTATGAATATATACGTAGTGAGGATTAGATGTTAAATAAGTAAAATATGAGAGAATGAATTTAGCACTAAAATAATTCAAGGAATCACTGATAACAGATAAAATTTGTATGGGAATAATTTAGATGTGATTTTCAAAAGTAAATTTTGAGGGCATTTTTTTAGAATTCACACACACAAAAGATAATAAGAGTAAAAATGTTCTTCTTCCTTACAAAACGTACATTGAGGAACGTAGTCACCTGCGCCAAGCTCCGACATCTTGTGCGCGAACGCGTTAAATTAAACGCGTTAAATTAAACGCGTTAAATTAAACGCGTTAAATTAAATTAAACCGATTTATTTAACATTATTATTTCAATGTATTTTCGCGTGGTTACTGGCCGAAAACGTTCGAGCTCGAGCGATTCGATTTTTCATTCCGATTTAATTATTTCAATATTATCAATATTCGTTTTTTAGTACACAAACTGCCGCGCTTTTTGCATTCCCGCGCGCCGCGCCAAATTGAAACGACGAGAGAGAGAGTTCGGTTAGTTCGGTAGCTCACTTCACTCAGCGCGTCGCCGACGAGTGGGCGAGTCGCGATCGGTGCGCGTTTCCGCGTTTTATTCGTCGGTCCCGGGCCGTTTTCGCGGGCGGACGAACGGAGTGGATTCGGTGTCGAATCTGTTCATCGGCGACCGTCTCGGTATATCCATCGGGTCGTGCGATCGCGATCAAGCGTATCTCTCGGGTGGCCAATGTTCCAATGGACGCGCTTCGCTCCGCCGCTTTGCTCCGCCATCGCGTCGGAGCAACCCGCTCTCCGACACGAGTGTTTCGCAAACGTCGACACCCGTCGATTCGATTCGAAGACGTCTCCGGACAACCGGCTGTCGAAGAGAATCAGGCATCGCCCGTCGAGAAATTAACCGAGAATTCGAGACTGTGAGAGCTCGCTGCTCGCTTGCCTACGGTAGTCGCGCGTGCTACCCCCTCCCCCTCGACGTGTTTAACTACAGCGCGTCATTTCTCGGAACCCTCGTGACGCGCCGTTTCCCGGAATTTTGGTTGTTTTCTCGGAACGACGCGTCGAGTAAAAAACGTAACAAGCTGGGAACGTTCAGTCTGTGCGCTCGCGACCGTCCAGCATATCGGATCGCGTGAACGCCACGCGCGAGTGAACATTTTCCGCCACGAACTTCTCGCCGAGTGCGTCGAACTGCGCGTCTAATTCGGCAGCCGGAGGAGTCGAAGGGATCGCGTCGAGAGATCGTCCAGAGACAGACGTCTACCGATCGAGGGACAGATGTGAAATCTACGGTAACAGTTTTTCCGCTTGCTCGCATTAGAAGAGTATCCTATTATTCCGCGATACTATGGCATGCAAGTTTCGCCATTGTCCCTGTACACTATTGAGACTCGGAAGCGCGGAGAAAATCGATGGACGATTGTTTAATGTGCTAATGTGATAATCTGAACGCGATCGCGAGTGTCTTTCCGTGTCCGCGATTGAGTCCGTCGATTTAGACTTTTAGATCGAATCGCCGTCCATTCGAAGACTTTCTTTTCACAAATCCGCGTGTGTCTTGTGATCCAGTGCATCGAGGAGCATCGAGGAGGATCGAGGAGCATCGAGGAGCACCGAGGAGAACATGGAGCAATATCGAGGAGCATCAAGGAGCAACGAGAAGCAACGAGGAACGTCGAAGGAACGTCGAGGTGTAACGATATCGAGGTAAGTGTGTCGCGTGTAATTTGTTGTTGGATTACATCTTGGCGAGTTCTTATACGTTCGCTCTCTGTGATGTAAGAGAATAAAATATTCCCTTCACAGTTCCCTGCAGCCCCGATATAATTCCCAATATAAATGATAAATAAAATCGCCGTGAGGAAACCGAAAGGTTTAAAACAATTGCGATGGGCAATTTTTGCGGTCGTTTTCCAAACGCACGAATTTTTTTTCACGTGGGTTTTCCGGGTACCGTAATCAACAAAGTTCATCGATCTCGGCGTTGCACGTATACGCTCCCGCAGGCACTCCCGGCTATTTCGACAGACGCATCGACGCATCGCGTAGCGCAACGCTTTGCCCGCTTTGCCGCTTTTGCCTTTCTACGAGATCGGGATGAAAAGAAAGGGTGCGTTTTTCGTGAAATTCGAAAAGCTGCGCCGCCGTAAACTGTCGGAAGCGTCTAAAATCTAAGCAATCGTAGCAATCTTAGTCTTATTCTCGATAATCGTATTTGAAACACATAATTCTCGTCTAAACGTACTCCGATAAATCTGCACGAATATCACCTGATCCTTTAACATTCATAAAGGTAGAAATCTGTAGGTGATATATACGGCTTGTTCGAGCGAAGAAATGCGTATGTCTGACAAGAAATCGCTGATTCGGAAGATTCCGTATATGTTACATATGCATGAATTGTGCACGATCATATCGAGAATATCGAGATATAGTGCCTTTATTGGAAAATATATCTTTTTCTAACGCGTTATTTTTTATCGTTCTTATTTGGTATACTTCGAAAATCAAAAAGATTTATAAAGTCAGAGAGAATGACTTTTGAAAATTATAAAATATTAAGGGATGCAATTTAAATCGATGCCTTGAGTTAAATAACACGCGTGTCGAGATTTATTATTTCAACACAGGACCGTATTTAACTCAGTTGATTTAGTTAAATTAACATTGTTTTAGTTAAATTAATGACAATATTGAGTAGGAGAATGGTTAAAAGTTAAAAGGAGTGGCGAATGGTTAAAAATAACAAACTGAATATAATTTAACGCTTACAAATTTAACAGTGTATATGTATTTTTTAAATATTTGATATATAAAAAATTTCAAAGTAGAAAAATGACATAATTGCTGAGTGCAGCACGAATATATAAAGAGTATGGATCCAAAATTTATTCCGGATTTTTTTTCCATTTGTACGATTTATTGAATCGAGCACTTTGTAAAAGCAACACGGAGAATCATGGAGTCGATTTGTCATGCTGTTAGCATTATAAATAACGTTTCGTGTCAGATATGTGCGAATTGCGCTTGAACAAGCTTTATATTCTATATGGACTTTCATTGGTCCAACTGCAAAGATCCCTCGCGAGATGCACAAGTGATCCATAACAAAGTTCTAGCCTGTGTAGATCAAGTATTATAATATTTACACGGCCGATCGAAGACGATTGGCTTGATGTGTGATATATCCAGGCGAATCCGAGTTTTATTTATTGCAAGTGAAGTCGCAACGAAGTCGAAACCTATGGGCGAGTTTTCAGAGTTTATCCTCTTTCGACTTTTCATCGAAGGCTTTCCTTTCCAAGACTCGTTAATTCTTCGCCTTTGTGCGACTAAAACGGAGGTTGAAAATAAATGTGCATATTCTGTCGGTTCTCAGCGACAGAAATTTGTCGAGTTGTTCGAACCAGGTTCCGACTTACATCGCGGTTTCCACTCACGTCGCGGAATTGTGCCGGTTGGGAAAAAAATTCTTAATTCGATAGGTACTTTATCAAAACACCCAATATACCTAAAACTGCGCTAAAACACTAGATTCATCCTGTGTTGATCCGCGCTTTACAATCGCTTCTACGTCTCGAAGCTCGCGTTAATATCTAGGAGCCGTGCGAGTTTCCGCTTCCGCCCGTTCGCTGTCTCGAGAAAATTGAGGAATTATTCTGGGAACACGAGCGATCTTAAGACTCTCGATAGTCTCGATGACTCGAAGACTCACAATATGCGTGATTACGGTAAAGAAAGAGAGACTTGTCGGTCATTAATCTTTGACGTATCACACTGGATCAATTGTTATTGGCTTTTTAATGAGATTATATTAATATGATAGCACCAGTATTGTTAAAATAGAGAACTATTACTATATATATAAAATGTGCTTAATACCTATAGCGATAAATTCTAAAAAAATTAATATTGTTTTTTTTTTTGCAAGAATCTGCGGGATTTATTTTTTATTTCATTGCATTTCTTGATTGCTGCAACATTGCTTATTGTATTTACCTATGCATAATTATGCCATTTTTATATCAAATATTTGTTGGTTTATAGCAATCAGCTCTATTGTTATCGTAATTATTGTTGTTTCTATTATTAACAGTATTGTTTATTAGAACTGTAATTCCAATTAGTAAAATTCGTATGCAAAAGATCCCGCACGTTTCCTGAATTAATATATATATTTTATCAACGCAATACATATCTATTCAATTAAATGCACACATATTAACAATTTATAGAGAACAATATTCCGTACGCTATAAATTTCCTAAAAATTAAGTCTTTTATAAAGTTCAACAATTGTGTGTGTGTGTGTGTGTGTGTGTGTGTGTGTGTGTGTCGTATTACAAATTTATTTTTTATTTACATGTACATGTAGGGCGCACAAAAAAAAGTGACGTCCTGTAGTATTAGAGTGAGAGAGAATCTAACGACGAATCTTTTTTTTTATACACGTTAAAATTTCAATCACTCGTGTTCCCAGATGTGTCTAATCTCGCGACCGATGTTGACTCTTCGCGAAAAAAACGGATGACTTTCGTAAAAATCCTCGGAGGCGATATGAGCATACGGGCTGCTCACACGGCGATTCTCTACGATTGATTGTACGAAAGCTTTTCTCTTCAGACAGAAATCGGTTGCGGTGTCGCGTAGAGACATTTGCTTTTTTCCCCCCTGCGCATATATGCGAAACCGACGGACGGAGGTGTTCGTAAGCTCGCGACTGATCGATGTAATTACACACCCGGCCGACTCGTGTCCGATTGCGATAATTGATTGGGAGGACCCCCTGATAGGATAACACCACGCCGTGTTGGAATGAAATCGGCGACACATCGGTAAACGATCGAATTAATGGTCGCGCGAAATGCGACGGCCGGGTATGCCGGGGTTCTATAGCGTTAATAGATTAAATTATTTTAACATGCGACAGGTCTCGGTAGCATTCGAAAATCCGTGAGCGTGTATATTAACGACGCTCGGGAAAAGAAAAGAAATATAAATTGAAATTCCGCAGCATCGAATATATGGCTATTCCAGGCGAATTTGACCGCCAACGATACGTGAAACATGGATTCCCTCAATTTATAGCATTTCAATGAGAAATTTTAATCTTCTTTAACTTTACAGTTATAGATACGTTTCTACAGATAATAAAGTCGATCCCGTCTATTAATATCTACAGTGGCATTAATTGTTAATGATAATATAAAAAGGAACGAATAATACCTCTTTTCGGCAACAAAATATAAAATTTGCAATTTTTACAATTTCTTTAGTATCCGTTAGACTTATTTTCGCAAGTGTGCGGCTTTTTATTGAATATACCCAAAATAAAAGTTCTCAATTTTCACGATTTTTGCAAGTTTTTTGTGAAATTCTGGCATATATGAAAGAACACCCCCGCGATTGCGTCGAAGAAAACGAAGTGGCGTACACCGTAACGCGCATTTCTGCTAGTGATTGTACGAGTGCTGCTGTATGGCCTAAAGGGATCATATACAACGTACTAATAAATTTAAGTTGCTCTCGAGTCGCGTCGACGACATATGCCCTACGATCGATATCTGTAGCCAGTAGAAACCAGTGCCGTCAATGATATATTCGGAATTCTTACACTTCAGCGATTAAACATTATCTTACGCGCGTAAAATTATAAATAAACGAATATGCAAATGAACGTAAATCAGCAATTATCGTACGCTTTTTTCCTTTCGTATTTTTATATTTTTTTTATATAAAAGACATTGTTAATAGTTATACGTATATATCTGTACGTCTGTTCAAGATTCGCGCGTCTTTATAAAAATGCGCTCTTTTTTTAAATTTTGTACAAATGTCAGGCAATCACATAACGCGAACGTTTGCTTTCAGCGATGCGTTCGTTAACTGTGGATCCATACAAACATCTCGCAAGTTACTATCCGAATATTGAGCAGCTCTAAATGCAAACCGTGCGACGCGTATATAATATTCAATGCACGAATACGATTCAATGGAATAATTGCGACATCCATGTAGCATATTTTTCGAGATTTTCTCCCGCAGGCTATTCGGGTATTCAAACTAGCGGCTAGGATTGCCACTATCGATTGGAAAACAGCGTGCCATACCGCCAGCACGTTATACTCTGGAACGTATCGCTGGAACGTTGAAACAGCGTGTTATCGGATATTCACGGCACTGGTTGAACCTATAAATTTGCGAGCGTTGCTTCTTTTACTAACTACAATACAGTCTTGTCCTTAAACTTTATCTGATAGGTAATTCGAGGAAATTTTACGGCTGCTAGGCGAGCGATAAGAATTTCGTTCATCCTGGCTGAAATTCTCGCGTCTGGTAAGATATTCATCGGAGTATTAAATCATGCGAGCTTTAAATCGTGCGATGGTAACGTGTAAAACCGATAGAAAGGCGAAAAGTAATTAGCAATAAATTCCCGTAGCCAATGCGGGTAGCGATATGTGATGACCATCGAATTCTCACGAAACTATCTTTTCATACAATTGTTGGGGGGAAAAAAGAGAGAAAAAGCGGATACACTGATCTAAAATTTCGATCTTTCAAAATGCGAAGGTGCGCGATGAAGGAATGAAATATCTTTCGGATGCTATGTTGCTCTCTACTAAAATATTCTGATATTGCTTCGATAGTTTGCTGAGAAATAATTCCAAGCAGTCGAAACAAAATAACTAATATAACATAATAAACGTAAAATCATAAGGAAAAAGGTTTTGTTATATATTTTACAATAGCAAAAAATTTTATGATAGTTTAGAAAAAAACCCTGACTTTTTGCTATTAGTTTCCTCCGACCAATATCGTACAAAACGCGATTGATAATCTCGTATCTCTATTCCACCTAAAGTTTAGAAAGCTACGATAACTTCTATTACACTCTCTTGCGTCTGGAGTTCTAAAATCACGCAAGCTCGAAGTAAGTTTTTGTTACAGATCAAAAACTTTATCTCGCTACTATCTCGCTATATATTATACGGATCAATCGAGTTGGATTTTTATCTCTCGCAGTTCTTTCTCCTGAAATTACCTAATTCTCCAGTAACACCCTGGAAAGTAAGTTCCCGCACAATTCTTTAGTTATCTCTGTTCTATCGGACAGACTTTTTCCTTCGTCATCGATGCGCTCTTTGTATATAACTTATCTGAAGCGACCGCGACAACGCGAACGACGCACGCTGTGCTTTACAAGAAAAAAAGACGGGACATCGTTATAGTTCGTTACATCGACGTATGTACGTACAATATTTACACGTTAGCAGTCTTCGCGCAGAATCAGTGAAAATACGCGGTAGAATTGTGCCGCATTGTGCTTTACCGGGATAAAATGGCGCTGAGCTGCGTGATTCAAGTGGTCTTACTTTTCGCGAATAATGCTCGGTCGGAGTACTCGACTTTTGTCAGCTTTTCCTAAGAACCGTCGACTAAGCGTTCGGATAAGATTGCCGGTACGGGGGACTCCTACCGAGAGATAAAATTTAGGGAGTAACTCAGGCATTATCGACAAGTTTAAACGTACTAGAATTGGGGGATAAACTAAACGATTGGTGAAACTCAGTGAAAATAAAATTATATGAAATTTGCCTGGTATTATCTATCGCAAAAGTTTAACGCTTAAAAGCTTCGTTTATATATATATATTAATACTAGCATTAAACTGTGTTAAAAGAGAGATATGCGTGAATAATTCAAATCTTAATTCGCAATTGTAAATTGACATCAATTTTAAATTTTATAATGTTGTATGTAAAAATTAAAAATAGATGCTTTTTTAGTATAAAATCTATAAAATATTGAAAAAAATGCGGTATATTTAAATTCATGCAAATGAATTGACCGGACAAAAGATCCGAAGACATCAGTTTTATTGCAGAACGTTTTTTTGGTCGCCAAAATTAATTGTAGGTATTAAAATTGATTATAATTAACAGGAGCTTTTTTTATAAACCGTGTTCGTTACGTGCACGATATATTTCAGCACATGACGTAACTCGCTCACTTTAACTGATTTGCACGTTGACGCTAAAACCCACGCACTTTTTCACACACGTCACGCCTGCCTGCACACATCTCTCGTTTACAAATGTGCGCAATCAGTTCGTGTCCGTGCACGCCTGATTAATCATACTTATATTATATACAAAAGTAAAGAGACTACGCGAGAGGACGCATCCCTTTTTTTCAGCTGTTTCCCTGCGCTTTTCTCTTTCTTTTTTTCTTACGCTCTTATTCTCGGCTTATAAGCGTGCTTATCCCCGAGTCTGCGTATGCATCGTGTACATCGTGTAGGACAATGAGAGAAAGATAGAAAGAGAGAAACGGTCAATGTGTGTAGGTGTCAACTTAGTAACTCGTTATACCGGCGTCTTTGGCAGTTTCCTGCGCGTCGGCGACGTTGGCGCTTTCTCCGTTTCGGTTTCTGCAAAAACATATCAAAATGCATCGTATCAGTGACGCACGTTGCTTCCGTAACTGTTTTTTTCGTAGCGACTATATATGATGACATCTCTGTAGCCGGCCTCTCTCGCCGCGCGAGAGTAAAAAAAAACGAACGACTCGAAATTATCAGTTATTCATGGAGCTTTCTACTCTCGTAAGTTAAAAATTTTGAGCTCATCATTATTGGCAAAAATTCAGTTATTTTTGCGAGAATTAGTAACAATTAAATTCCTGTGATTAAGGGGATGCTGGAGACAGGTCTGTTTTACCACGAAATTTTCAGACACACAAATCTTTTGATTGATTTCACCGAATTAAAAATTTTTTGTCCAGAATTAAAGTATGAACGATAACGAAGACGGCAGGCACCAATTGCGTATGAAAAACGAAAAAAAATTAGAAAATTACATTTTTATTTTCGATTCTGCTGTCGACTCATGACAACATTTGCTGCAGATAAAAGTTTTAGACTGTGTACGTATACAAAAACCTTGCAGCCGTCACGGAAATACAATAAAGAAGAATCCTGTGCTTGCAGAAATGAGCTGCGAGCTTTAGTATAAGAGAAAAGTATGTTAGAAAATTTCATATGCACATGTTACGCGTCTCCCCGAATTCAGCCAAAAACTCTGCGCTCTGTATGTATGTGTAAGAATCGGTGAGCACTTCTTTATCGACGCTGGTCGAGTTTGCCTGCGCTCTGTATGTATATGTAAGAATCGGTGAGCACTTCTTTATCGACGCTGATCGAGTTCGCCCGCGACTCCAGCATCCCCTTAATTCAAAATTTTTAACTAAATAACTTATAATTCTGAGTCATATTTTTTCTTTTCGTGTAGTATGAAGTCTAATTGCGTAAGATATGTAACGACGATTGGTTACGTTGATAAATCATTGAGAATTGGTTTTTTATTTCTCATAAGTGCAATTTTATCTTTTGATGGCAAATTATTTATAAAAAAATTACATACCTTCTGAATTTATACACAAAAACTTAACGCGTCACGTATGAATGCAGAATGTATAAAATGAATGATTTAGCAGATATTTAGGGATACGAAAATATACTTGTTCATCTTACGGATACATTTTCGAGGTCAAAACGAAATCATGTCAACGGTCAGAGGC